>NC_031973.2:6457390-6757390 GCF_001858045.2 Oreochromis niloticus
GGTGAACAGCTTTATGTACTGTATTTAAGCAGGTATTTTGGTGTTTTGACACCTCGCTTGTATGCAGTCTATAATGCCAGCAATATTTAATGCTGCTTTTCCATAGAAGATGCTAGTAATGATTGTTGGTAATCCTGTAGCCCAGGGAAGTCAAACTCATTTTACATCATGGGCCACATACGGCCCACTTTGATTTTAAGTGGGCCAGGCAAGTGAAGGTCAATAGTTTCTTCCCTTTTGGCTTCTAGAGGCTCGATTGCAA
The DNA here is from genome assembly GCF_001858045.2 of Oreochromis niloticus. Classification (NCBI taxonomy): domain Eukaryota; kingdom Metazoa; phylum Chordata; class Actinopteri; order Cichliformes; family Cichlidae; genus Oreochromis; species Oreochromis niloticus. The sequence goes on from NC_031973.2 coordinate 6,457,653, forward strand.
AATGAATGTTGTTTTTGATTCCAGTTATCTGACCTATAGTACGCAGGTGTGGCGCTCCTAATACTGTTTCCTAACTGGCTGATTTGATGTCTTGATGTCTTGAACTCCAGAGAATAATGATGGATGTTTGTGGCTGCTAATAATTGTTCATTTTAATTGCTGGTTACAGTTAGGGAATAATGCATGTCTCTCAAGTTTTGTCAGTTACATGATAAACACACAGAAAATGAAACAACAACCAACCAAAACAAATAAACTAACCGAATTCAGGTCCTCTGTGAGACCAGAGCGCACCAGAGATTGTAATTCATTTTGTGCTTCACTGGAGCAAATTTCCAGCAATTTCAGGATTAATCAAATTCTGTTGACAAAAATAGAGTCAACTCGAGGCTTATGGGGCCCGTTGGCAGTTTCCATTTTGCACAGCTGGTAATCTAGCTCTGCCAAAGACAGATTATACACAATAAACTTGTCTTTTAAGATGGTCACTGTGTCAGATTAGAGTCATGAGTTATACCCATGTCTGAGCCAAAATACATAAGAGACTATATTTTGGAGCAAACACAGCTTGCCGTCTTTTCAGATCGTGTTACACAAAAGAGATCCTGGGATCAAGTTCACAGCATATGTTTTTTAGATGTGTAATTATAACTAAGACAGTTGGTCTCTCTCCCAGCAGCATCAACCCACAAACTGTGGGTTTGACTTAAAGTGTGTTATCTCCTCACATAAAAATGCCAAAATTTCTGTATCGTGATTGCTGTAAAACGTCTCTTTTCTACTGTGCAGTTAAGAAAAGACCGCTTGTCTCATTCTTGGGGTGATGAATGCAAATTTTCCAGTTTGAAAGACACATAAAGTCCTAATATGGAGGAAGAACAGGTGAAGGTGGTATAAATCACTGTTTTTTTGCCCTTGCTTAGTGTTTGGTGGTGACTAAACCTAAGATTTTTGGGGTTATATGTCACACTTTCACAGTGTTCAGTACAATAAAGCACTTAAGATGGCCCTACCCAACCATGATAAGTCGGGAGTGAGACCAGGATTCGAGCCGCTGTAATTATTAGAGATTAGACACCTATTATGCTTGTTTTCACCTTCTTATTTTTATCGTCGGACCTGTGATGACTCATAGTTAACTTAATCCTCCGTGTGAAAAAGTGTTTGCCCCCTTCCCGATTTCCTTTTTTTTTTCTATGTTTGTCACACTTTTCAGAGCACTCTGAAATCTTCATTATTTGAAACCTTGGCTATCCATGTTTAATATGAACATCCACCACTATAACAATATATATGACTGTTACATATTTTTATGTTTTATGTTTTACTACATGTCCATCTACCAACCTGAGCTCTTCACTAATAAATACTTTCCCATTACTCCATGTAATACACAGCATCTCCTTCAGTGTCGCTGGCACTGGACACAAACCCTGAATTCTGTGCCGTTTACTGCCGTAGTTCTCGGACCATAAGGCAAACCGGATTATAAGACACATTAAGCGATACAAAACAGTCTGATAGGTCAAACTTTACTCAACTCATTCTTCTTGCTTCCTCCACTTCCGTACCATTGATTCATTTATTTTGAATTCTCTCGCAGCTGCTCTATTCCCATGTTGCTGCAGTATATTAATGACTAACCTCGTATTGTGGATGGATTATCTCAGCTGTTCTGTTGACTGTTTGGTCCGTTTACAGCATCCTGCCATGCGATTGCAAGGGTTCCATCGGGAACTCTCACGTTAACTTCTATCGAGTGGAAAAAAGTTAGTGAAGCTGGAGGATGAATGCTGTGTTTATGTTATGCTAACATAGCTGTGTCGCTAGCGATCACATAGCACATCATTATATACCAGCTAGCCCAACTTCAGTAACCCTACAAACGTCACTGCTGTTTAGTTTTCTGTCTTCATTTATGTTGGAAGTGCTAGCAGAGCTGAATGTTTTATTTTATTGAGAAATCTCTCAGTCAGAACATGGTATCTCACGTGTAGGTGGAAACTAGCGAGCTAACTTCCTGCTAACTTCTAACTCCGTTAAATTTAATAAATTCTGTTTTTGTGGATGCCTGGATGCTAAACTTAGTTGTTACACCTGGTAAAGAAGCAACGCTGATCATTTTATCAAAGATGAAAGAATTTAGACAGATTTTAACTCTCAGTGATGCCGCAGTGTTCGTTTGACTTTGGGACCTGAAGCGGACTCCGCGAGGCTCCTGACTACGGTAGCGGTAATGCTCCAACAATCCATCAAGCGGTGCGGCTTCGTAGCTTACCAAAGTCGTACTAAAATATTTTTTGACAGATTTTTGAGCGCCGTGTATCACATAAAATCGGTTCGAGGTCAGAACCGGTAAGAACCATAATTCATACATAAGGTGTGCCGGATTATAAGGCGCACTGTCGATTTTTGAGAAAATTAAAGGATTTTAAGTGCGCTTTATAGCCCAAAAAATACGGTAGATTAAGCTGGTGTGATGTGATGCTTCTGGTCCTTGTATAGCATAAGGCTCACTGGAAACAGTGTTTGTCTTTCATTTTCCTATGTTTGCAGATGTTTACTGGATCAGACTCACAGCATTTTTAGAAATAGATGAAAGAAACAAAAAGATCTAACACACCTGTCTTATTCTGATCAATTCATGTGCTGACTGATGTTTAGATGCCATGAGGCAACAGTGTGCTGGAGGTGAGATAAGATTAAACGCCTCATAGAGGAGCGTTTCATCCCATTTGGAATGAAAGCTGGTTTGTTATGATTGTGAGGATCACAGAGAAATCAGCTGAATAGAGCTCCACAGAGGGTTTAACTAGCACTTGGACTGACCCCGTGGCTGTGATTAGCAGCCTTTTGGACAGTGTCCATTAGTTCAGTTTTATCTTTAGACCCACGCTATTAGTGAGCTGGATAGCACCGTCTAGACGAATTGATGTGTGGCCGAAGGGAAGTAGACCAATGGGTTGCCTGCACTGATGATGTAATTTGTGGTTAATTTGCTGCTTAATCCTCACATTTACCACTAAGGGTGTGTGACCAGAATTTACTCTACAGAAACTAAAGATGAATGAGAGAAAAAACATCATAATAAATGCGTGATTACAAACTCTGTGGTATAAAAATGTTGATTCAAAAAATGTATTAAGATGGCAGGTGGAAAATATCTGTTTCAGTAGAAACTGAGAGTGCATTTAGTCCATAAGACATAAAAATAGTGTCAGAACTTCCTTTAAGATGACGATTCCCATATCCATGAGTATGGAAAGGGTTTGGATCATATATTATGATTATGGTCTTCAGAATTACCACATATTGACTGACTGGTTAACCTCAAGGGAGAAAGTGTTACACAGAGCTCTCTACTACCTTTGTCACCACACCAAATGAATGGGAATATCTTTTAGAATATAGCCATTGATCCTTCCAGTAGTCTTTCAGAGACTTGGAGAATCAGTTTTGAGGAGCCTGGAAACTTTTCTGCTTGCATTTTATGGCCAACATCTTACTAAGATACCATACATTAGTCTTCACCTTGCTTTTATAAAGCTGGGCTGAGGCATACAGGAGAACTAAATGTTGCAATCGACTAGCTGATGGATTTACACACTTGATTTTGATTGGTAAAATCGTGTCTGAATAGAATACGGGCCAGACGCAGTCTACTAGAACAAATGAAACACGACTTCTTAGATTTGTCTGGTTTCCAGGCTGCTGAACATCCTGAAAATCTCAGACACTGCAAACATTAATTACAGAGGATCTCGTGTCAGGTTTAACATGAACTTGAAATGTTTTGGTATCACTACAGGCGCGGTGACAGCTGCAGACACTGTTGTTCTGTTCTTCCATTGTTTGCAGGATATAGAGGGGAAAATATTATGCAGTCAAGGTGATTTCATGTTCAATGACACAAGGTTGCATAGTGTATGTAGACAATTAAAAACTAATTAAAGAGAAGAGGGAAGGAGGGGGCACTGAATGGTGACCTTGTGTAGCAGTAGTATTTTGACATCTTATCCTCATCTCAGGCACAGAGCTCCGGCTTCTGTCTGCGAGGGGCAGCCAAGAAGAAAGTTGGCTTAGCTTGTTCTTTATGAGCTGAGGCCCTGCAGCAAGGCCCAGTAAGATAAATAAGGATTATTCTGAAACAATGAGTCATGCAAAGCTACTGTAGTGTAAAAATATCAAGCTGGAAATGAACATAATTGGTCCAGTTTAAATTGTCAGGCATTTGCAGCATGAAATATGACAATTGCAGTGTTTTAGGAAGATAAATAAGAGAACAATTTAATGAACTTTGACAGCATTTTTGTAAGAAAAAAAAGTCCATGCTATTTGTACCATATAATCTGTGTCCTGTTATAGATGTTTTTGTGTTATGGACAATAGTGTAAATGATCCCATACATACTCAGTTACCGGTGGTTTTACTGAGAAAAGGCTTCTCCTGCACTCACGGGCCCTTGCTGCCATCCGTGTGTGAGTGTGTGTGTGTGTGTGTGTGTGTGTGTGCGCGTGAGTGTGTGTGTGTGTGAGTAACCTTGACAGAGTAAGCTAAGCTTCACTGAGTGCCTGCAAGCACTGAGCTATCTTTAGCTTTTTGTTGAGGCTTTTACCACTGGCCTCCTCTTCCCACTCTTCCTCCTCCTCCTCCTCCACTCCCTTCAGCCCACTCACTGTTGGCTGCACATGCAAACATGCACACTAATACATGCTTGCACACAACCAACAGACCCACGCACACGCGCTAACATGCATATGCACACGGCCTAACTGTTACTGGGCAGATTAGAGGAAGCAACCTACTTCTGGGCTGAAAACATGAAACTGATGTTTGTTTTTTAGTGCACACTGGAAGGCTCAGTGTTGTTCCCAGAGCAGCACTGATTTCTGCCTGAAGGCAAGTTATAAGCCGCAGGCCTCTCAGGATTCGCAGTTGTGTTCCTGCTGGTACGAAATCTATTAAATTCACTCAGAAGTTCACTCAGAGACTGTAAACTATTAATAAATGAGTTTTGTGCTTGCAACAATTATCAGTTTCTTACAGCATATTGCATATTATGCACATGAGTGCTGAATTGCTTCTGATAGTTGCAAATTTCACATTTCATTTGCTGCACATAGCATTTAAAGCAGATCTTGTAGATCAATAATTTTTATTGCAAAAGTATCTCCTTGTGGGGGGGAAAATAACAGAGTCTAATTTCTCTATGCAAAGTGTCCACAAATAGGTTGATCAATCACCAAGCGTTAATAATGTTAATTGCTGTCATATTAAGGCTGAAGAACAGGCAATTAAGCATCAGCTTCGGGAGATGGGGACAAACTAATCCAATCAGAGATGTTTGAACTTTGAGGCCAGTCACTTACGCTTTGAGGTTTGTAATAATGCATATTTGCTTTCTCAATGTATATTTCATAAACTGAAAGTTGTACATCACCGTCCAATAACAGTAACATGTCCCTATTATAGATACAAATACACAAATGTGTCATTTTTACCTCATGGATCCCTCTTTTAAGCAATTTCTCACTATTTTGGGGTGTTTAAAAAGATGAATGAAGCTTTTGGGTGTGAAAACCAAAAGCAGGCTCTATAGAAGTCTATGAGAAAACAACCCTTCAAACCCTTTGGTTTCTTTGAACTGGTCTGAGTCTTAATGAATAAAACATGATATTCATTTTTTAAATTATGGTTCCCATCAGAATGCAAAAGGACAATAAATCAGGGTAAAGCTTTAAGATGGGCCTACTTTGCTACCATATCAGTCTTTAGTGTCCCCTCATTCATCACATCCGATTTCAAAACAATGACAGCAATGACAAAAACACTTAGGATCAAGATTTCACAACTGGACTTTACTGACTAGTGTGTGATGTAACTGCACCTGTTCATCTTTTATTTACAGTGTATGGGTGGCCACTTCCATCTGGCATATCACTTTTATCCCCTCTCTGGAGGGCACAGTGGACTTTGAAGGGGGTAACTGTGAAAGGTTAAACATCAGAATGGGGATGAACTAGCCTGCTGTGACACATGTGCTCATATTTCATGTCCTATTAGGGGAGTGGCTAATTTCGACTAATGTTTGAAACAAGCATGGGTGCTGAGGTTATTTTATCTTTTTCTCATCATTTGCTGGAAAAAACTTTGAAAAGTGCATTTTAGATCATTTTTCAAGGTATGTTGAGAATGGCCACAGATAAAAAGTAAGTATGTCATATAAAAGGCTTAATTCTTACTTAACTTTTTATAGCAGGCTCTTCCTTGAAAAGTATTAGTTATATGAAGGCTTATATTGAATACTTACCTAATTCTGAGCATGTCAGGTAGCAGGCTCTATTTTTCTAGGAGTTAACCACATGGATACATGCAAAAGACCCCATGACCTTACATTTAACACATTCAGCATGCAGGATGTAAGCATAACTTTTCCTACATGCAAGGTCTTTTCCTAAACCTAACCAAGCAATTTTCAGTGCATCAACCTAATCAGCATGTAAAAATGAAAAGAAAAACAAATCAGCAAATCAAGCAAAGCCCAAAGCTCCAAACAGGTTTCTTGCCTGACAAATGATCCTTCTACTATAGATTGTGTAGGTGTGCAGTAATGTTGTGTCAAAGTACAGTTGGCAAAGGACACAGACTGACAGAACAGCAGTATTGGATGCCCTTGGAGGAGTATTTCCATAAAATATAAAAAAAGACTGTGTAGGATGACTTTTTTGACCTTTTTCCTTTTATATATAGAAGGAACTTAAATATTCATACCTTTCTGTGTTAGTATCATCAGAACACGTGCTTGTCATGAGCTGAGCAAATACGCCTCTCTTTCAGATCGTAAAAAACTACCTCGGAGCTACTCATGCATTTTTCAAATCCATTTAATGCTGTCAGTGTGGGATTGGCTAATAATAGTCACTGTACACTGCAGAAAGCAAGTTATTGGTGTCCGTGTGCACCTGTTATTGTATCCTTCTCTCCTCTCTCTCTTTCTGCATTGCAGAGTCTGTAACACATGCACTGTGTGTCATCTTGGGCCTGTGCACAGACCACCGGGCAACACATCGGGTAATGTGATACTCTGTTGTCCTGCTTCACCTTCTGAGCTGTTGTCCCATGACGCACGCTGAGCAGTAAGGTTTTACGCTGCAGCTGACACCGATGAGAAAGTATTGCTTTTGCCCTTTATGTCTTCTTCTGGGAAGAGAATACTAGATTTTTTATTTTTTTTACAAGTGATCAATTTTTTCTCTTCTCTTGGTGAAATAACTACATTTATTCTGCTCATTCTTAACAAATATGAAGATACCAAGTGTATTTTTCTGCAGATTTCCTGCTGTGGAGTCCCAGCATGTGTGCTTTAAAACACAGCTGGTGAATAATGAATGGAGTTGCAAATTGTGGCTTCTACTGCCTTAACATAACTGCTATATTCAAGTAAAGGCAAGTGGCACGCTGTATTCCCAAATCCTCTGCATTTCCCTAAAATTGGAGTGTGCCCTTGACAGAATGACAGGGTATTTAGCCACATTCAGCTGGAGCCTGAGGCTTTTTTTCCCCCCTCCTTACTGTTGCGCTCTCAAAGTTTCCATTCAGGTTTAATAAGTTGCTAATGAAAGAGGGCCAGCGGAAGCTGTTTAAGTCAATCTCCTCCGCACAGTTACAGATCATTGGATGCTCCATTTAGGGTGATTTAAATGTGTGCCATGGGACATATTCCAAAAAGCATTCACACAATGCCTTTCCATTTCCTTCTCCTCTTCTATTATAGTGATGGAAGCGGGGGTGTCTCAGGCAGCAGACAAAGGGAAACACAATGGTTATGTCCCCTTCCCCTCCTTGGGAAAATGGCATGATGGTTTCAAGAGTACACCATAGTCTCACTGGAAAATAAAGAAAAAAAGCTGCTGCTCAATTGAGTAAGAAAAAAATGGTTCCAGCACTATGTATTTAATCACATTGCACCATGTGAGGGAAAAAAACAACAACTGGGGGAAAGGGATAATGAAGGAAAGTGAGCAACCTCTCGGTTATTTCTCTCCTTTAATCAACAATGCATGGCTCAAAGAGATAAGGAAAGGTAGAATTGTGCCCGTTGTCTGATGCTAATGAGTTCTCAGGATGCACAACACATCATGTCCTTTGCTTATTTACTGTCAGAGAAAGAGTTGGTGGACACACTATCCAGACTAAGATGGAATTATACGTGTAAGTCTACTATGTAAGCTCAGGTTAAGTAAAGTTGAAGTATGCTTTTCCTGCTTGTATTTCTCACACATAATTATTTGATCATTTGGCAGTACATGTGGGTCTGCATATGCAGGGTGTTAACATCCATTAGCTCTCCTGTCTAGACAGGAATTAAGGCTATTTATGACCTGATGGTCCTTCCACTGTGACTCCTGGCAACCTTCCCAGTTTTAGGCTTTTCTAAAATGATTTAAGTATCAGTGTGTGGTACCTGTGAACACAGGAGGGTCAGTGGACATTTTACTAAACCAACAGCTGTAACACCCAGGATATGTACAGCAACATTAAAGACTAGAAGCTGTATTTTAGCAATGATTTACAGGCGAACAGTAAACAGTTAGCAAAAATGCTCAGAGGTTTAGTCTCTCAACAGAAGCTTTTATTCATGATATGTATGAATCACATGGCAGAGAAAGTAGACTACATTACAGTTACAGTCTACATCTTAGGAACAATGATAATGTTGCATAGGATTAGCATCCTATCATATGATAAAAAACAAAACTGAGAACACAGCTAGCTACATTTGTCACGAGGTAAAAGTAATTTAGTATTTTTACTCAGTGTGTTTTAATCAATAGATTTGTTGTTTTATACCTTACATGTTTTTAGTCCTACCTACGTCTCCCAGATGAACAAAATTAGCTACACCTGTGCAGTCACTGGGTTTCAAAGGGTAGACACAGTTCATGAAAACGGAGAGATGGCAGAAAATAACTGAGCAGAGCGAGTTACAGCAAGGGATTGGATAGAAATTAATTTTATTCTGGACTAATGCTGGGAGGCCATGCAGTGCTTGGTTTAGGACCTTTGAGTGGATTGATGAAAGGGCACAGGCAGACATGGGGAGTATCTCAGACACATATAGGGTTGCCATCTGTCATGTTTTAGCCAGGACATAATGAGCAAAATTGGTTCATCCCTTATTCTACCTTAAATGTAACGTATAGTTACCGTTACATGCGATGTCACTTACAGTGCATATTTCCACTATGCCCAGCTCGTTGTGCGTTGTGCTTCTATGTTGGACTTCCACCCAGCATTTGAATACTTACCCTCCATAGTAACTAAAGCAAGATTGGTGCTTCCTTCTGCACAGGTCAATGTACAGTGGAGGGGAAGACAGGCTAGTACACGTTCCCATACAAGTTGTTGTTGTTTGGTTTTTTTTTGATTGATTGATTGATAATACTTTATTCATCCCGAGGGAAATTGGGTTAAGGCTGCCAGCCGTGCCAGCACCATCTTTTAATCTAAATGAAGCATTAGATATTGTGTTGGAGGCAGGAGAAGCAGTTGAGTCCCACAACAGCGCATGTTTTCTAAATACACATTTAAAGGTCTTTGTTCTTAAATACCTGTCAGTAGTCCCTAGCCCAGGCTATCTTTTATGAGTTATTACATTTCATCAACACTCTATTTTTCTCCATTCAATGAAAAACAGCCTCTCTCATTTTTAGTACATGTTGCTGGCTTGCTTGTGTCCAAAGGCAAAAATACAGTGGCCCCGAGAGGCCAAACGGACTGCAACTTAAGAAAACACCAGCAATAAGAAAAATGCTGCAAAAGCACACAAAACACAACGGAAATAGGAAAAAAAAAAAAAAAAAAAACAGAAATAGGAAAAAACACAAGGGAGGTGTTTCTGGGGAGACAATAACCCGACGGACCAGTTGCAGGAACCCAAAACATGGTATAATATAATACTGATGACGGATTTTTATGCTAATAGTTAGGCTAACACACTTACCTCTCATCTTTTCTTTGCTCACAAAACAAATAGATCCTCCACTTCTTTTAAGTGTCTCCCAGTGCATTTCTTAGCATATTTTGGTTCCTGCAACTGGTCCGTCGGGTTATTGTCTCCCCAGAAACACTTCCCTTGTGCATTTGGAAATCAGTTTTTTCCTATTTCTGTTTTCTTTTTTCCTATTTTTGTTGTCGTTTTTGCTATTTCCGTTGTGTTTTGTGTGCTTTTGCAGCGTTTTTTTCTTATTGCTGGTGTTTTCTTAAGTTGCAGTCCGTTTGGACTCTCAGGGCCACCGTACAAAAACTAAAAAATGTTTAACACATTAGTGATATGGCTTGGCACAAGAACTCACAGGCAGGACGCTCGACTAGAAGATCAACAGGTTGGAAGTTTTACAAGGCAAGGATTCTCAATGAAGCATTGTAAGAAGTTAGTAAACCACTTTTCTTCTGTAAGAGTTCTACTTCAACTTTTCCCAAGTCCAAAATAGGCAAGTTATTATCTAAACAGCTCATCATGTTTCTCATTTCAGTGGCACAGGTTATATATTTGTTATGCAGGGCTGCTTGTTTCAGTAGGTGGATAAAAAGAATCACAGGCAAGGTAGGTAGGTTTCCTAGGACAAAGGTGGACACAGCAGGTAGGGTGTAAATTGTAAATTTTGCCAAAGCTTGGCAAAAGGTAAACTTGTAAGGCCTCCAGAGCAAGTTTACCACAATGACTAGATCAACAATCTGTGAGGTGCACATAAATATAGCAGGTGAGTGATAATGAGACACAGGTGCACCAGCCAGAGCCTGGGGAAGTACTCTGGGAGGTCAGGAGGGCCAGAATAAATTGCCTTTTTATTGAACCTAAAATAGAAACAGCTCTGACTTTGTCTGTAAAATCTTTAATTTTAAACCAAAACATCTGTAACATAAAACTTTCGAGAGGTCTTTGTATAATGTGGTTATTACCTTTTTATGTTTATTATTGTAATTAACAAAATACCAACCTCAAGTCTTTGGTGCTAAGCCAGCTGCTTTTTACAGTATTAAATGTGCAAGTTGTACCAATTTTCTATCAGACTTTTAGTAAGAAAGTCAATTACCTTGATTTTTCTCTCTTGTCTTTTAACAGTGCTCTCTTCATGACAATAAATATGAGCTACAGAGTTAAATCAATCTTGTATTTTAGAGTCTTTGATGCCATTATTTTCCCACTCTTCTTGTACATATCTAATACAGACTAGGGCCCCATGCCTTTCAGCTGAGGGGGAAAAAAGTGCAGGTCTGGCCAAAAGATGAGCAAATGTGCCCCATCATTTTATGGCCAGCTGCTTTTTGTTCATTAGAAACAAATTTCATTCCAGTTTTATGCGTTGTGATTCAGTGACCACATCTCCGGTTGTCATATCAGCACTGATAGCTGGTTTATCCCATGTAGTTATGGCTAGTGGAAGATTGGGATTTTATTGCTGACCTCTACTGCATAGCCTTTACCCAACCATGAAGCAATGACTTGAGAGTCTGGCCAACTTGAGACCCTCAGATGGGGAAATCTTTGAAAGAATAACACACAAAAAAGCGACAAAAGGAATGCTGTGATAGCTTGTGGAAGACCACAGCATGGTTGGGATGAACAAAAGGCCACGATGGGTGCCTCAAGCCCCAAATACCAGATCTGATGCGCATGGATTCACCCTCACAACTTTGGTCAAGATTCCTGGGTTCTTCTCATCACAATACATTTTTTAGCCGACTGTACACATAACTAGAATGTGTCAGAGCATTAGTAGATTCTTACAAGTTTACACAGTCTAAACATATAGTATATTTACACTTAATTTGATTTGAAGATAGTCCTGTAATTGCAAAAACTGATTAGGAAGCAGGTAGGTGGTGGGGATAAGGACAAGGAGAGGAGATGATGACAACAAGGACAAAAGGAAAGATGACTATCCTCCCGTCTCTCTTTCATTTCCCCTCTGTACATCTTTGTCGTTTTTCTCCAGAGATGCGAGGAAGAGAAATGCTGCAAGGACAGAGGCTTAAGAAACAAACATGAAGGGCAGAAATCCTGACCAAACTATAAAACTTACAGTTTATGAAGAGTCCTCTTCCCACCATAGTTTGTATATTCCAGCTGTGTGCCACACCTCTTTTATATGGTGAAGGTAAAAACACCACAGTAAAGGACACATGCTGCATTAAAAAAAACCCAAAAGAGATTCAGCCCTTTCATTCCCACCAGTTAATGGCTGTGTACAGGCAGCAAAGACAACATTTACATGTGCCAGAAATTGCTGTATCCTGAAGTGTAGCCGCTATAGCAAGCCTCCTCTCTCATCCAAGTGTATTTTAGGATTTGAAACATCCTTCATGGATTTGCATGTCAAGAGCAGGATGATGGAGGAGACAAGGAAGCAGAAATTTCATCCTAAAATAAGTTCTAGAAAAATTTTTTGACCTGTTGATGACGTTTTGGCATTAAAGGAAAAATTAAGAGTTATTACAATTAAGGACATGAATTTCTGAGCCAGTTTTTGTGGCAATCAATCAAATGGTTAAGTATTAAGGCTTTTTATTTGAAACCACAAATGCCAAACTCGTGTTAACGAGGAGGTCAGAGATTCGGGGCATCAAAGTCCCAAAACTAAATATTGCAAACAAGGAAATAAAGCAAACTGAGTCTGTAATAGTGGACCCCACAGAATAGCTGAACCCTGCAGAACAAGTACATAAGTGGACCCTGAGTTTAGACTGAGCAGTGCAATCTCCTGATGGGAGATTATATTTTCTCCATCAGAAATGCAGATAGATTTTGTTTGGAGGCAGGCATTTATAAAATTTTAAATATTATTAAATATTTTACTTGAAAAAGGAACAGGAAGCACAGAGAGGTTAGAAACAGACATACATAACCTACCAGTCCTTGGATTATAATCATGGTTTCTCATCACAAGCAGAGAGAGAGGGGAAGAAAAAAAGCTTTATCAACCCAGTAGGTTCATTTTTGCTTTGCCATGAGTCCCACAGTTCACGTGTAGCTTCACTCCCACGTGCTCTGAACAAACGCCCAAGCTGCTCCTGCATCACCGAGAGAGCCAACGTGGCATCGGGGTCCCCACACTTGATGGAGCTCTGATTTTGATCTCCCAGAGAGGACACACAGTCAACAAAGCCCACATGGGGAGAGATAGCACGACCTCAAAGATACAGTTTGTGTTTGTAGTAGAGTGAGTCATCCTTTCTGACACAGCTGTGGTTTTACAAAGTACAAGCTCCCTTTAATATGAGTTAGATGAGGTAAATTTCTTCCCTTGGTTGTTATTTTTCAGATAAAAAATATAAAAGAGTTTACACTGTGGCAATATAATGTTTTATTTTTAAAACAGCAAGTCTGTCTGCTAGCTAAAGGTACGGAGTCATATATTTACCTGTTTGATAAATATGTGATAACTTTGCTCTCAGAGACAACGAAACAGAGGACAGGAGAGGAGATTTTAAAAGGTAACAAATGCTCAGAAAGAGCTAAACATTAAGACATTCAAACATTACACGTATTGGGTTCTCTGACAAGAACTGTATATACACACAGAGTACTGAACAAGGAGACACAGTTGAAGACAATTAGCGTGGGACACGCAATCACAAATGAAGAAAGATACAACACAGGCAGAAACAATCAAGGAATCAACTGAAAAACAACAGGAAGTACAGGGAACACACCGAGAAAGCAATGGCCAAAGTAAAACAGGAAGTTGAAGGTTTAACAAAGCCAGGCTTTCTTTGAATCAGCTGTTTTGATGAAATGTAAAGCCCCCAACCACAAAGGTATCACAACAGCAGTTATCGGCTTTCTAAGCTGTCTGCTTCAGCCTCTGTGTGGTCATGTAACTCTTCTTCTGCCTAAAATATGTATTTAGTTTACTATGATCCCTGAGTGACCCCTACTCCAATCATCAATGGTGCTGATGATAAAATTGCAATAAAAATCTATGAAGAACTTTAAAAAACGGACAAAAGATTAATTGTTAATCTTAGGATTTAGCCCACCAAGTGGTAATACTGTCTATATTTAAATGTTAGAGGTCACCAAACTGAGTAGCTAACACTGTAGTAAGAAACAATCTTTATACTAGTTTTATTCTGGCTAGAAGCTGGAAAATAGTAACATCTGCTTATATATTGTAGACTGAGGTTGGCTAAATCCACAAAGGGCAGTTAACCTCATAGCAGCAGCAGCAGCACAGATCAGCTGCAGTAAATGCTGTTTGTTTGCACATCTAGCAGCCATAATCCAACACAATGATTCATGTGGAGTCGTGTTTCCATTGACCGGAGTGCTGTATTTACCTTCTTTTAGCTTTGATGGAAATATCAGCTGTGCTATATTTACCAGCAGGTCTAAATGTGTTTATTTTCTGTCTGGTGTTGAGCTTTTTAATACCTTTTTTATGATACAGCCAAACTATGGGATCAGTAATAGCTCTTATTATTATTATTATTATTATTATTAAGGGACAGTTAGGTTAATGCTGCCTTTCTGTATCCAGGACACTCGGGTAAAAGAGAATTTAAAATCGAGAATCAGAGGTGGTAACCATATAGAGGATGTTCAAAACTCACTTTTTTCATGTGAATAGTTTTGATCTATTCGAGTTAGTATGATTATTCATAGAACAAAGTTATAAAAGCTGGAATTGCATTATGATCACCCAGTCATTACTTGTAAAGTATCAGTCACTGGTTAGATCCACTGTACACCAGCTTCTTTGTACTATTTTTCCCCAAAAGCATCCACATGGCACAAGCAACTGTATTTACAAAAACTGGTACGTTACTTGCAAATTTCTTGTATTTTTACAGCAGTTTTTCACAGCTCTCACTGCTCATCAGTCAGCTGCACTGAGTCACCACTTGGATCTCTGAGTACATATTTAATAGTGACAATTTTATATCCCTCTTCTCTCATATTAGATCATTCTATCACCCTAAATCAAGCCACAGAAATCTCATGTCAGCACATTCCCAGATCCACCCACTGCCAGCGCGACACAAACAGCCAGCTTTGATCATCGCAGCGTGTTTGTTCCACAAGAGTCTGGGTTACAGCTCAGAGGTCTGTCTGCTCTTAAAAAGCAGGAACAGTCAGGATTAGCTAACTTTGTGTTTGGTGGCTGCTGGGTACTGTTCATGTACACCCCGCTAGCCGGCATGTGCCAGATGGGTCTTTGGATAATCCTAGTGTGGGATCAGGGGTAGACCCAGGGCGGCAGAGTGAGGAATCTAGACGGGATTAACTGCAGCCACATTAAGACAAAAGAAAATATAACTTAAAAGCTGCATTACTGAGCTGTAATCGAGTATGTGTAAAAACAATCAAAAACACAACAGCAGTGTGATTTGCCACATCTTCTTTTAATGAAACACTTCATGAGCCTGGAGAGCCTGTTCTTGAAAAGCAATTGACCCTCTGAGACTCTGTGTGGAGGCATGAAATCATCCATGAAGTCATTCTTATATCAGTCCTGCAGCTGAACAAGTTATAGAAAAGTTTGGCCATGAAGTTTAACTCGCAGTAAATACGTGGCCCATTATTTCCTCACGGCTCCCTTGAGCAATAAATCATCCTTCGCTCTGAGCCTGCTGGGAAACAAGAGCACATATAAGCTTGAATAAATGCTCCCTGACCCCTGATGTGATACTGCTTATTCACAATAAATTGATTTCTGTCCTTTTAGCTGATAGCAATGGAGGAATAACAGCGATGATTTGAACCACATGTTTTCGTAGAGGCTCAGCTCGGAGATAAAAGCGATGCGGCACAAACACAGAACCCCCTCCCGTGGTCACATTGTCTTATTCACTACCAAGAAATATAGCCTTGATGTTAATTATTTCTTCATTTATAGCCCCAAGCTCAGAAGATTTCAGGCTTTACTTTCCTTTGCAATCCCATCGCGTCCATTCAGCCTACAGGCTTGACTCTAAAGGAGGCCAATGGCAGCTTTACGACCTTTCAGGAATAAAAGCTGAAGCAGCTAATCCAGCCCTCCCACAAACACTGTCTCTTTTGAACCCTCAAAAGACCTTCACTCTGCACAGTGTCCCGTACAAACAACCGGCTCTACCCTGCACCAGCCTCCCCCTGCAGCCCCAGCAATGTCATCAAGGTCGATCTCCTGGAAAGGCCTCTGTTGCAGTGAAATTTGAGATATTTTCAATAGTGATTGATATCAATACTGGCAAATACAGAGCAGAGGAGCGTGAAAGAGGAAACAACACTGAGATTATTGAGAACTATAAAACTGATGCTGAGTAAATTCAGATATAGAAAGAGAGAAAAGTTAGAAAAAAGGACCAGAGAAGAAAGCAACAGAGAAACAGACAGTACGAGGCGATGATCTCAGGATTCCTCTATTGATCCGAGCTTCTTTTTCTAATCTCTCTGCCCCCTCGGTAACCCCAGCTGGATTGGATATCCAGCCACAAAAAGCAATTTGACCCCCACCGCTGCCCTCTCAGGTCACTCTTTAGTGACTGCTGACTTTGGGTTGCCATGGTGAGAGAAAATTACGTCTATAGGGCCTGGTTGGACATGTTAAGAGCGTTGGATTTGTGCCCAGCACCCTGCTGCTTTTCATCAAAGGGGCTATAAAGAGACTGTAGCAGAGCATTACGTGTCTGTTGTTATTTATGGGGATGATTTTTTTTTTTGCAAGTTTTATGACTGATGCTGTTGGCTGTTTACGTACATCCGCCAGTTTACTCATGGAAATTTGCTTTTCATGTTTCTGTATTTAGTCATGCAAGCTGTGAGTTGGTTGGTTCAGCAGTCAGTGCAATGCTTTGGTCCTCACTTAGGTTAAAGGGAAAGTGGAGCGCACTGATTAATTTACAACATTTAATTGCGCAAATAGACTAATATTTAGATGCTACGTATATTGACGTAAGACATAAAGCAAATAGTCTCCACCTAAAGGGTGTACTATGAAACAGGATTTATGGGTTAGCATGCTCAGCTTGAAGTCAGAGCTTTTGGTGTCGTGTTCTCTGTGCTCTGTCGATCACTGTGCTAACTCATGCCCAACGAATAACTAGACTTTCTTCGCATTAGCTTGCTTGACAAAACCTAAAAGAGACAACAGCTATCACTTTGTTAACTCAGGCTTTCTTCTTCAACCTCTGAGTGTGTTCGCATGAAAAGGAAACATTTGACGCATTATTTGATTCTTCTTTCTACAAAATAGATCAACTGAGCACCGCCTACTGATAAAGACTGATAAAGAACAAAAATATAACATTAAAATGCAACACTGTGGCTGCACAAATGGGTAATATTGCAGAAAATTGCTAATCTTGTGATTCAATCATCACAAGTGCACTGAGCAGGAAAATAAATATATCAATTCAAATTCATATATTTCCCACTAAGTGTAATCTCAGTGCTGTTTTCTATTCCTAACATGACAGCTGCACATTAGAGCTCTGAAACTTTAAACTGCATACATTTAAACGTTAAATGTTACTCAGTATGTCTTTTTATGAGCCTAATAAAGGACCTTCCTACTTCAGATGTTTTTGGTAATAAATGGCTTCCAAATACATCTGATTTTCTACTCTGTGTTTTAGTGGCTGTAATTCCAGGAGGGCAAAAGAGTTTTTCTGCATCACCAACTGCATGCATGCAAATTCCAGTGAGTATGCCATGCAGTTTGTGCTGCTGCAACTTTAGAGCAGGTGTTAGTGGTGTTAGTAAGGTAAAGCTTAAAAAGTTGCATATGTTAAAAAAAATGTCTTCAGCAGATAATCTACTTGAAGTGTACGTAAATAAAGGAAACTGCGAAAATCTGGTGCTTTCACAATATTGTCATGTGAGTGGCCATATGAGGGACACTAAAAATATCGGGGTGCCACACAGTGTGCCACCAAGCTTCTGTTTATGTGTGTGTGAGGGCGCCTACGGGTGCAGGGACACAGCAGACGGGAGGTGACAATGGGTAATCATGAGGGACACACAAAGTGACTTAGTTAATGTTTCAACTCATTGTAGGATGTTTTCCTCTCTCTTCTGTTCACATTTATTAAAATTATTACCAACACAGGACAGTCTTGCCTGGGGCGGCCACTGAGGGGGCCAATACTGAAAGACACCTCCCCCTGACTGAGTTAGCAGGCCTTAATAATGCACCCCTCTGTTCCTCAGCTTGTTGATCGACAGGAAAGATGAGCTAAATGCAGACGCCACAGACAGGTTAACTAAGAGAAGTCGAGTTTTATTAAAACCTGTTAAGAGCTTATGTAAAAAAAATAGCTAGAAAAACCAGTATCTAACAAAGCACAAGGTCAAACTGAAGTCAAAATGAACTGATAACTGACAAGTAAGAGAAGACTAAAAGGACGGATTGGACACAAGTGAGATTAATGAGGTCAGAGAAGCAAAGGATTGAAAAAAGACTGAAGATGCAAAACTCCTAAAACAATGAACTCTTCAAAAGAGCTGAAGAAAGGAGGGGGAAACACAAAAACAACGGGCACATAAACATAATAATACTATATATAAATAACTAAAAAAGGACACTGAGACCATGTTGGTTTGGGTTTCAAAATGGTCACATATTCACTGATCCCAGTATGCTCTTAGCAGCTCCCATGGATTGAATCCACATGATTATTATCAAGCCTCTAATTTTAGTTTTACTAGTTAGTGGGACATGACCATAAGACAAATTCAGCTAAATCTGCTTTAAAGTTTTGGAGACTTTCCCCTCAATAAGATTTAAAAAGCCTGTACGTCCACATGCCTGCAGTGTCACAAGTTTTACAACATTGTCTAAACAATCTGAGACCCAGCAACAGCTTTATTTGATATAATTTCATTTTAATTTAGCAGAAATTCATTCAGACTTCTGTAGACCACTACATCAATCCACAGTTGTAATAACTGAGGATATTCATCAAGTATGTTAGCATAGTCATCTATCTGTTCACAGCACTGCTATGCCAGTCCTCACTCATAGACCCAATATATTCTGGCTTATATTTTTAAGACTGTGCCTCCTTACAGTCATTGCATTGTGAATTTTAAGGAGAACATTTAGAATTTGTTATTTGTGGCTTTGCTTATTGTTTTCAAAGCCCAGTGGTGTGCCTGTCTCTGATTTATGTCACACCGTTCCAGGGATACACCTGCCTATGTGAGATTAAACCCTGACACATAATCCCCAGGCTTCCCTCTCTTGTGTGTTTCTTGTCAGCCACCAGGATGCCCTAGAAAGGAAGAGGCAAGGCAGAGAGTAACAAGGAGTCTGCACAGCATGTGACAGAAACATGCAAGAGAAAACCACTGTGCAACAAAGACAATGCACATGCAGCTCCCTTGGGTTTTTCCACCGCTGGATGGAAGTCAGTCAGGTGTGCAGGAGACTGTGGGCACGACAGCATCGTGCCTTACTGGCGTCATAGTTGTCTTCTGTTTTGCCTCTTCTTCGTTCAGATGGTCCCTTTAGCAATCGCCACAGTGGACTGTCATCCTTCACCTCACATTACCCCTAGCGTCCTCTGTCACACCAGTCCTCTGCATGTCCTCCTTCACTACATTTCCAAACCATCTCCAAACCACACATCACAGCAGGTTTCATTGCAATCTTGTAAACCTTCTATTTCACTCTTGCTGCTATCCTTTTGTCACAAATCACCACTGACACTCATCTCCGCCCACTTCACCCTGACTGGGCTCCCTTCTTCACTTCTTTTGTGCACTGTCCGGTATTTAAGCTCATCTCCCTTCGCCAGCTCTACTCACATAAATCACTATTACGCTCGTCTCCCTTTCATTCACACACATTATGTATTCTGTCTTGTTTCTACTCACTTTCATTTCTCTTCTCTCCCATGTATACCTCCACCTCTCCAGGCTCTCTTCCACCTGCTCCCTACTCTCACTACAGATGTCATCTGAAAACATCATAGTCCACGGAGATTCCTGCCTGACCTAATCTGTCAACCTGTCCAACACCACTGCAAACAAGAAGGGGCTCAGAGCCTATCCCTGATGTAATCTTACCCCGACCTTGAACCCATCTGTCACTCCCACTGCACACCTTACCACTGTCTTGCAGTCCTGCATGACCCTCACATACTGCTCTGCCATTCCTGATTTTCTCGTGCAGTACCACAGGTCCACATACGCTTTCTCTAGATCCGCAAAGACACAGCAACTCCGTATGACCTTCTCTATACTTCTCCATCTGCTCTTTTATGGCATGAAGCCATACTGCTGCCTACTGATTGTCACCTGTCTCCTTAACCTAGCTTCAACAACAGTTTCTCATCACCTCATTGTATGGCTTATCTGAGGAGATAAGCTCAGCCACATACTTTTTGTTTTTCATTGGCTGACTGATGTCTCCAAATGCCCAGAATGTGTCTCAGCTGTTGAAAACACCACATTATGATGCAAATTTATTCAGGGACCAGCTGCTGTGTCAGGATGATGCTGCAACACATCCTTGAAACTTTTAATGAGCTCACCGTTTTGAATAATAGGGACGGTGAGGTCACACAAGTCAAGATGCGCATGGGTGCTCGTGTGGGTGGGTTTCTTGTCATAATGGACATGCACGTGCTTAAGTGCACGCAAGTGCAGCTTGACATTGAGCATTTAAGAACACTCAGCGGGTGGCACGCGAATAGGTAACAAGTCATTATCTCATCATGTCAGGCAAGACAAATACAGGCCAGGAGCACACCCACGCGTAGCTGAATGGCAACTTAAGAGAGGATTAACACCAAGTGGGAAAATGAAGCCGACTCTGAAGTGCCAAAAACTTTTTTTCCACTACTGGCTGCAAACGTGAGTCAAACCCTGTAGACTCACTAGCTAAAGAGACCTACTATAGAGCATTATAAAAAATGTTTACAGCTTGTATAAGGTATGTTTTTGGATAAGAACTGATAGCTTTTTATAACTCATCCACCTGAACACTAGAGTTATTGGCACGACTGCTTTAATTGGCAGGTGTCCTGACACAGGCAGATGGAGCCAATCAGAGTCCGTTAGGCCTTCCTTCCACTACTTTGAGATATTAAACTGAACTTCTTCACTGCATTTTTGCTGTTGGTGCCTTATTGGGAATGCTGTGTGATAAAAACCATCCACATTAGCTGGAAACTTAGCACTCCACCCTCTCATATAAATTTGGTACTTTTGGGATCGGTGACAGTGGCCAAACTGGTGATTCTGAGGTTTCAGCATACGGAGTCTAGAAAGCAGCGGGTGACATCATAATGGTGACACCTATCTGTTATATACAGTGTGTGATCAAAGCTAGTATTTAAGTACAATGGAAAATAGTTTTGATATAGTAACGATGAACAGTTAGATGACACATCAGAAACAGAGTGTAAAAACTCTTAAAATGCCAGTATAGTGAAATTTAAATAAAAGAAAAGCTCTCTGTGTCTTTCTTATTTATCTCCTGGATTTATGAAAACAGGTTTCTCATATTTTTGACAGCAAGAGACAAGAGGCTCACGTGTCCTTTGACTCTATTCAAGATATCTTTTGCCATTCTTTGAAATGCATTTTTACCGGTGGTATTATTTATTTTATTTCATCCCAGGGTCGCTAAACACATAAATGTGAGACTAACATTAAAACAAGTAGTAAGACGAGATGGCTACAGTCCACTTCATTCTGTTTTGACTTCCAGCAAGAGTGCAACAGAGCATCTGCTGTACAGATGGCCTCAGGTGATTCAGCCCCACATGACCACAAAATCAACAGCACAACTCAACCAGCTCACCTCTGAGCCGTCTCACCACTAATTGATGCAATTACACTGTCAGCAGTAGGTGGAAATCAAACTAAACGGATTGTTTGGTCTTGTGTGGGGGAGGGGGAAGAGGCGGCGATCCTCCCCCCCTATTTTGGTAAGAGCGCTAAAATGGTATCATCTGTTAAGGTAGCAAATATTTGATGTAAAGCAATACTAACTAAAGCCTGTTTGATACTAGATTTCGGGGGACTAATGTAGATTTTTGGCAAATTAATTATTCTGGCATCAATATGCATTGGTTGATGTATTTTCTCTTTTGTATGCGTCAACAAAGGAAATCTAATATTCACTGTCTTTCAGCTCCGTCTGCCAGGTCCTGGGGGAAATATGTTTCTTTAGGTGCTTAATGCTGTTTGGTGCTCAGCAGGTAGCAGAGGCATATTAAGATACCACAGGCCCCGGGGCCACAACTTTATCAAGGCTTCCCAGCCTCTTTCCCAAACACTTCTCAAGTGTTTCCCAAGTTGCGCAAACATCAGCAGGACTTATTTTTCATACATACAAATGCATCAACAGTCAGTCATGGCTGCAGTTTAATTATAAGTTAACAAAGCATGCTTGTCTGTCCATTCACACCAAATAGTGATTAATGATGGATAACTATGCCAAATCTGCTGTCTGTATTGCTGTCCATGGGTAATATTAGTTTATCTAATTAACAGTGACTCATTACAATAAAACATGTTTTCACCGAGTGTTTTTCGAGGTTACCTGCAATATTTTGATTTGATCATTGAATCCATTTGGACATCACTGTAGAAGTGGCCAGAAAATCTCAATATTGAGGTGAATTTAGAGCTGAGAGATTATGCGTGCCATGTAATCCAAAAAGTATAACTCATTCCTATCAGCTACCTTCAAAATACAAAGATAGCAATGTATGTTCTGTACAGTGCTAGGTTTATTAAGTCTTCAGTTTACAAAAAAATTACAATTTGTAAAAACACTATAATTATACAGTGGTAGCTAAATTTGTATATATATGTGTCTATGAAGGGAATGCACTTAGGATCTGTTAGGAATGAAACTACAATTACAAAAAAGAAAAAGGAGCCTCTGTCCAGTACAAATACATATACACTGAATAAATATTTTGAAAAAAGATCAGTACATTGTGGAAGAAAAACAGCAATTTAGTGGTACAGAATCTGTGCAAGCCTTTTGAGGAATATAAGAACGTTATTTTAAATAAATCTTCTTCATCAAATGGGAATGTGGCCCTCTATGAGTCCTAAAGTGAACAGGCAAGTGTCTTCTCAGAAATCTTCTTTAAAACTAGTGTAGAAAAGCACTTAGTGAGGACTAACTGCTATCAAGGTCTCCTTAAGTCTATAAGCTCTCAAAGGACAGCTGCAGAACAAAAAAAATGTCAATACTGTTTCAGTTATTATGAGCAAATCCATTTCTCCGGACCCTCAGGCCGTGTGTAATTGTTGTTTTGTTGGCACAAATTGCTTTCCCATTAAAGAGGACCATTAAGCCTGGAAGCATCTGAGCAGTGTATAAATCTCTGATGTGTAAAGTCCACAATGTGAACCGGTAGTTCATCTCTTCCTGTTCCTGTTGTGCTTCACCATCTTCTTCCTCTTCAGGATCATCTCATAGAGTTTCTCCAAGCCCAGCTGGAGCCCCTGACCGTCCACAGCGCTGCAGCTCTGCACGTGATACAGCGTGTACATGCTCAGTTCATGAACAGAGAGCAGCTTCTCCACCTCGCTCACAGACGAGGCCGAGTCCAGGTCCTGTTTGTTGGCGAGAATTAGCACCGGGACTCCCTGATTCTCTGACGTCCGGGTGATCTTATGGAGCTCCACTTTGGCCTCCTCCATTCGCTCCAGCTCAGTGGAGTCCACCACAAACACCATCCCGTCTGTCCTGCGAGTGTAGGACTTCCAGAGCGGACGCAGCTTGTCCTGCCCACCCACATCCCAAATCTGGAAGTTTATTCCACGAGATGCCCCGACTGCCACTTTGATCTTCTCTGTGTTGAAGCCCTTGGTTGGGATTGTTTTGACAAACTCCTTGAGTTTGAGCCTGTAGAGCAGAGAGGTTTTTCCGGCCGAATCGAGGCCAATGACGACCACGTGTAGGCACTGGAAGCTTGGCAGGAACGGTGTGCTGGGAGCGATATCAGTCAGCTGGTTCCCCATGACTCCAGCCAGCAATTCACACCTACTTAGGTGAGGTGAAAGATTCCTGTTTTAATCCTTTCTCAGTGGATTGGCATTTGGTCCCTGTCCAAGATCAGATGGTGCTGGAGGCCTTATCAAAACACACACACAGGCTGGGTTAACATTTCATGAAAAGACAATGGGTGTTTAAGCAATGTTTGCAAACCAAGCTGCACTTAAAATGTCTCGCTACTACTGAGATGCTTACTTTACAACAGTCATATTCCAAATTGGACTCTTTACATTTAAAACTATAAATGTGCCACATCACAGAGCTAAACATTAGTTAACTGGTGTCTGAGGTAATGTAGTTTCTTATTTGCTAAGGGTTAATCCTCTTAAGATTGTTAAACCTGAAGGGCTTTTCCTGGGCCAGATTGATTTGAATGCAGCCGATGGATAACATGTATTCAGGGGGTCTCTCTGCTGACTGCCTATAAGGACTGCTTCAGCTGCACTAATCCGGTTGTTGTTGACATCCTGATACCCATCAAACAGCTGCTGTTTGGACTAAATAAAACCATTACATGTTTACAAGGGGAGGTTTTATCTTGTTTTTTTGTTTTTTGTTTTTTTTTTCACTTTGAGCCCCCCCCCCAAATATTAATACAGTGTGCAAAGACTTTCATCCAGCTGTTATTGCTTGCACAGGCAATGCCCTGTCATGTTTATTGACAGATGTTTTTATAACCTCATTGTATGACTGTGTATATATACAGTGTATGTGTGTGTGTGTCTATATATGAGGAATAATCCACCTTTTTCTCCAGTTTTCTCCCTCTCCTGCATGAAATCTCACCATCTACTTCACATGACGTGTTTATCCTGATCGCTATACCGCAAATAAATTTAAGAACTTCAACATCGTCTACCTATTGAGCTTGTAGGAATCCTGATATATATATATAGTTAAAACGGACGGGATTGGATAGGATAGGAAAATAAAACATGCATGCAGTTTACAGAGCCTGCACGAATCCCAGCATTGAAAACAGAGCCTGACCTCTCCTCTGCATATTTAAAAACCTTCCTACCTTTTTAGATGTTCGGTGAAATCATCATCCACAAGCGATAAACACGGCCATAGTTCACAACAAGCGATCTTCGTGTTCTCCTCCAGCAGCACTGAGAAGCTCCGGGGAGACTCGAGCGCACAGCACCTTAAGCCCGGGTGACGTCACGGCCACCTGGAGGGCTGCTGCTCCGCGCCCCCTGCTGGTGCATCAGTGAATTGCGTGCATTCGGGGTTTCATGACCAGCAAACACTGATGCATAATAACGTGCATTTAAAAATAAATACAGTAAAACATCTCCCAGTGTTACTCTTTCTTCAAGTGTGAGCAAGTGCAAATGCATTCTGAAAACATCTACACAAGAAGAACAAGTGTAATTTCAAATATACAGTTTTTCCACGTTCCTTTAGTCTTAAGAGGTTGTGAACATAGAGTGAATAAAATTCAATTCCTGGGTGTGATAACAGATGACATAATTTGCTGGAAATCTCACATTAAACATGTTCAAAACATGAAGCTACATTCTCTGATGCCACCAAAACATTTGAAATGGTCATTTGTGTGTCTGCAAAAACTCTTGCACATGCTTTTTGGAATTTGTTGACATGCATTATACATGTATTATATGTTTTTTAATCTACCTGGGTCTCTTTTGAAAAAAGAGCTCAGTGGAACAACCTGGTTAAATTAATGATTTCAAACAGCTTGCTAGTTAACTAGCTCTAGAAATAGCTTCGCATGTATTAGTCCGATCCCCACCCCAGGAACAGCAGTACTGTTAAAAAATAAAATAGAGTATTTATTGGCTTTACTGGAATTTTCACACTTTTCAAAGCCTTGCAGTGGTTCAGGTTAGACTGTTAGCTTACAGAGACTCCAGAGTGCCCAAAGTGCCATAATATTTGTGTGTCATACTACTGTGTGAAGTGTGGGCCCATAGAGTATCACTCTGCGATGATACTTTGGGTCCACCTTGTGTACAGTCAATGACAGAGCAGGAGAAAAATATTGGTGACCTACTGTAGGTAGGGCGGGCACTGAGTTAGGTTGGAAAGTGTTTTTTTATCTTACATATTTAGACAATTTCAAACAAACCCAAGACATAACCCCTCCACCACCGTGCTGACAGTGAGTATGAGGTCTTTGTGCTGATGTGCTGTGTTTGGTTTTGGTTAAACTCGGCACTCTGAATTGTAACCAAACATCTGCACTTCGGTCTCGTCTGTAAAAAGCACATTGTTCCTGAAGTCCTGTGGTTTTCTTCAAATGTAACTTTGCAAACCTAAGCTGTGCTGCAGTGTTGTTTTTAAAATGAAATTCTTCTATAAACCCTTCCAGACAGTTTATACTTAATAAGTATGACTCTAATTGTACTATCATACTTTTAACATGCTAACTGAGCCCTGCAGAGTCTGGGATGTAGCTCTTGGCATTTTTGCAGTTTCTCTGAATGCTGCACGGTCTGAGCTTGGGGTGAATTTCCTGGGATGTCCACTCCTAAAAATCTTCAGTGTTTTCCACTCATAAATAATCTTTCTCACTGTAGAATGATGGACTTTAAATAGTTTTGAAGCTGCCCTTATAATTCTCTCCAGGTTCTTTGTCTTTCCTCGCTGCCATTGTGATAACACACACCTGATTGCTTCAGACCAGAAAACAGCCAAAACATCGTCTTTTATAAAGCTGGTCACACTTGCTGATGATCAGTTAATCAAATGCATTTGATCAGCAGCACCCAGCTGCTACTGCTACCCTCTCAGTTCCTATCACAGCAGTAAGGGTTTCACAGGACTGCACAGAGTCATGTGACTGTCACATGACTGTCCAAGGACTATCACACAAGACCTTAAAATGAGATTGTAACTTTGGTTTATGCTTCTAAGTTTAGAAATTAAACATTTTACCTGCATATTTTTCTCTATTTAATTTTTTAAGTTAGCCATATAAATATGCACTATGGTGTGACAATGAAAAGCTGACCTCAGACAACCTGCTTAAACTCTTTTAGTGTATACAATATCATGAAGAAGCAATGAATGAGGGAAAAAATGAAAACATATAATATGTAACATTAACCTTCACAGTTTAATAAAGTGCAAATGACAAACAATAAGGAGATCTATGGTCAACACAGTAGTACACGCGTGCTCGCATGCACACACACAAATTTAAAGACAATTTAAAATTGGTATGACTTCAAAATAATTTTTACACTTTGAAATTCACAAATTGTGCTCATTTCACACAATGCTCTAAAACTTCTTTGTGCATTTTACACGCATGCATGTTTGAAGCGTCAATATTTTAACATTATAACACTGTAGTGATTATTATGTCTTAGTATGTGTTAAAACAACAGAGAGCAGTTATTGTGTATAAACTGCAGATTCAGCACATTGAAGTCATATTCTCACAGGATGTGGAATTGTTGAATTGGTGCCACAGTCAATATACTCAAAGGTCTCCACGGACAGCTGCTCCGTGTGCGAGAGATAGGAAATATTCATTGTCATTCTGAAAAAAGAAAAAGAAAATCTTTTGTTACTTTTTCATATTTCACGTCTGTGTTCATTTTTTTTGACTTCCTTATAATTCTGGGTTTATTGATGGGCGTTCTCTTCAGCTCTAGGAGCATTTTAGTGTCTTTTAGCTGTTACATCCAAAATGATTCTCTCATTGGCTTTGTTTTCAGCTACATCAGCCAAACGAGCTGCAATAAACCCGCTGTGCTCTGCGTAGCCAGCAATAAACAGCTGACGGACAAAGCTAGCAACCAGCTCGTGAGTCTTTCTAAACAAATCAAACAAATCTAAGACGAAATAAAATCCCACTTGACCTTCCTGAGAATCAGCTGATTCTTTTTCTAGGGCACTAACTTTGGTATTTTGCATGCCTTCATTAAAATACCAAAGTCCAGAGTGTCAAAATATGACTCTATAAGAAATTATTTTTGCACAGAAGGATCCAAAATGTAGATAAAAGGAAGAGTTTTCATTTTCTGCAACTTGTTTTGAACAGCCACCTATCCTGCACAGTGACATGATCCTTTGCATTTAGTGTTCAAAGGTTTCTGCAGTGAATTATCAGAAAACAGATAAATCACCCATATTACCAATGCTTTTGTCTGTTACTGTACATCACAGACATTAAGTTGGTGCATTTTTGCTGTTGAAACTGTGATATATCACATGTTACTGATGCTCAAAGGAAAATGCTGAGCGAAAATGTGATTCCTGTGGATAGCTCTTGTTCTTATGAAGTGGTGAGGACTGAAAAATGCTCAAAAATACACTCATCAGCCACTTTATTAACTACAAATGTTCAACTGCTCTCTGACCCAATATAATATATGGTTAAGATGACCTGCTGAAGTTCAAATCGAGCATCAGAATATGGAAGAAAGCTGCTTTAAGATGCTCCCTTATTCACAAGGGGTCTCACAGCAGGTAGCTCCATATGTTTTAAGTTGGCAGATTTCTTTTTTATGCCAAATCATCCCAAAGGATTTCTGTCTTTTCCCAGGATTAAACAGAGGATCTGTTACTCGGGTGAATTTGTAAACCACTACACTACGGAGCCACCAACATCTGAACAAGTTGCTTTGAATGTGGCATATTTGTTGGTGCCAGATGTTACTAGGATTTTTTTTAAATGAACATCTGTAAGGTTTACAGAGAATGGTCGAAAAATGAGAAAATATCAAGTGAGCAGCAGTTCTATAGATAAAAATGCCTTGTTGATGCTACACGTCAGAGAAAAATGGTCAGACTGGAAGACAGCTGTAACTCAAAATCATTCTTTAAAATCAACCAAGGTGTGCATGAAGGCACTTCTGACTGTGCAATAGACCACATGTTGAAGCAGATGGGATACCACAGCAGCCCAACAGGTGTGCCACCGAGCTACCCTGCTACCCAGTGTGGCATAATCCACACTGGAGTTTAGCTGAGAACAGGAAACTGAGGCTACAATTCCCACCAAAATTGGTCAAAGAGGACAAAAATTGCCTGGTCTGATGAGTCTCAGTTCCTGCTGTGACATTCACGTGGTAGAGTCACAATTTGGTGTAAACAACATGTAAGAATTAACGCATGGATCCATCCTGACTTATATCAACACAATGTGTGTGTGTGTGTGTGTGTGTGTGTGTGTGTGTGTGTGTGTAGGATAGTTTCTTGGCATACTATGGGCCCCTTGGTAACAATTGTTTAAAAGCTACAGCCTACATGAATATTGTTGCTGACCATGACCATGACTGTGACAAATAGTTTGGTTTCCTTATTTTTTTGCAACTTAAAAACAACATGTGGCAGTACAATCTATTTTAACTTTATTCTGTCCATTTATTTATGAAACTCAGGGCTGGAGCCCACCCCAGAATATCATAAGGTACACTCTGGACAGTTCACCATTTTCTCGCACAGCTAACAGGCAAGCGCACAACCATTCACACCCACAGCCAGTTTTAAATCATAAATTAACCTAAATCCACGAATCTCCCCACACAGAAAGGTCCTGGTCAATAGATTCAAACATAGGACATTCTTGCCACCACACCACTGTGCTACCTGTCTCTTAATTAGTCCAGTTAGAATCAAAGTTATTAGCCACTGAAATCACTGAATGAGCACATTTCTCTCGAACACATTTAAGGTAAAAAGCAGCTCCTCAATAGCAGCACGGTGACTGTTCAGTGGTTTAATTCCAACTTCACTGAATTTCAAAGGAAAAACTGGACTTCCAGGAAGACCTTTCATGTCCTTCTATAAAATTTCAGATTAAGAGATTCGACTGTGGCTTTGTGAAGAAAACTAATTTTGTGGTTGTGGTTTTTGTGCACTGCAGAAAACTGAAGCTTTTAACATTGTGGGTTTAAAAAACTCTAAAGTGTCTCTGCCTCTTCCGCTGACAGAGGTTGACACTTACTGAAGCTCCAGAAATAAGGTGTGAATCTTGATGCTGCTTGACTTGCAGTAAGAGCTGAAAGACACGAGCAAGTTGTGCTGAAGTCAGACATTTAAACAACAACGATGGACTCTAATAGTTTTTATCTTGAGATGTTTTTGACATTGTTATGTGCTGAAAACAAAGATTTCTTTCTTACGCTATGCCTTCATCTTTAATATCCAGGCCAACTGAAATTACATTCTGTAAATTATATCAGAGGACACAGAGATGAGATGTTAAACACATGACAAAGGCTGCATATCAACAGGACCTGTTATCCAGTCTGAAACTTACAGATTTCATTGATCTGGGCTCGATTGCGGTCATATTAGTGATCTTGTTCTTTCCCATGACTGTTTGACCAACCACAGCCTGAATGCTGAAGTCGACAATCTGAACTGAATAGTAGTTTTTGTTGGTGATGTTGATGAGATTCTGGAAAAGGAAAAAATTCACAAGTCAAGTGCAACCACCACACCTGTGCATTATTAAAAAGTGTCAGGGAATTTTAAGTGCCCCACAATCTAAGTGGGGCAGTGACCTACTGTACCATCTGTCATGTGAATGCAACGCAAGTGCTTCTTTGTGTGCTTCAATAAAAAATGTGGTTGTAAAAATATGGCTTAACTCTTTTGCAACTATGTATGAGGAACCTCCACTTGTTAACACCCACTAGTTATGTTATGCTGCTTGTTTCCAACTAATTCTATATATTTTTATATAGTCACCAAGAATTCAGAAATATTAATGTGCATTAATAGAGCAATACTGTACATGAACAAAAAGAAACCTCTAAAAAAGGATCCCAGCTTCGAAAGTGCTAGTCCCATTTTCTAATGTCTGTTTTCAGAGATAAAAAAAAGCATGCTTAGAGCCAATCAGGGTCCAGCATAGCTACTGTAGCCGTAGTCTAATGCAACCGATGGTGCAACAGCTATAATGGGAAGCAATGTCTGCAGGACATACATGAGTCATGATTTAGAACTTGACGTCCATGTTATTTTAAAACATGTTACAGAGGTGAGTCATTTTCAGATATTTATTGACTCTCAAAATCCAGTTGCCTAATCTTTATCAAAGCAGAAGGTTCAGAGGTCACCTCCTGCCTTTGTCCACAGATTTACAGAGATGTGGGTAAAAGAGGGCAGAGACACTGCATGACAAATCCACAGTAATAGGAGGAAGTGTCATCAAAGCAGACAAGCATATATATACTGTAGTTTACTAGTTACACTTAAGTAAAGCTGGGCAGATATTCACAAACCCCAACTTCCATTTTCCATTCAGTTCATTGAGGTTTGAAGGCATTTGTTTATGCTCAGCTCTCTTAAGCTCCTCCCACAACGTTTTAATCAGGTTGAGGACTTTGACTAGGCCACTGCGACACCTAAATGTTTTCTTTTTCATCAGTTCTGCTGTAGATCTGCTGGTGTGTTTGGGATCATTGTCTTGTTGTGGGACCGAATTTGGCCCAAGTTGTGCATGTAGCCAAAGGACAGGAGTCTTAAATCTTAGCTCATGACATGTTGCCATGTTCTGGTCAGAGAGAATAGGTTTTCTCCTGGCAACAATTCATATTTGTTCAGTCTTTTTCTAATTTACTGTCATGAACTTTAATATTTAACATGCTAACTGCAGTCTATAGAGCCTGAGATTTAGCTCTTGGATTTTTTGGCGATTCCTGTTAGCACTGCACAGTCAGTCAAATGTGATGAATTTGCTGGGAAATAAACTTCTGGAATGATTGTAGATTGTAGCACTGCTCCAGAGCTGCAAACTGCCAAAACTGCACCGTGTCCTGTGAAAACATTGTTTTTTCACATGCCCATATTTAAAATTTAACTAACCTGACTTTGTGGTATCTCAAAAACAGTGATCAAGCCAGTCATCATTTGAATTATCGGACTATCTCTGATTAGCCTCATAACTGGGATGCTAATGCCCACCTAGAAACATTAAGTGCTGCCCAGATGTTTGGCTGCATACAGTGTTTTTTTTTTGGGGGGGGGGTTTGGTTACTGTAACACCAAAACTACTGATGAGCAGAGTGATTTTCAAATTACTTACTGTGACGTCCATTTTAACTTCATCTGGGATGAAGTAAACTGTGACTGATTGTACAGACACTGGGGTAAGGGTGACACTCCGTGGGAAGAGGAAAAAGAGGATCAGACAACAAATAAGGAGACACAGGCCCATGGAGATGCACACGTACAGCTTCCTGAAACAGAGATATGCAAAATTATGTTTTAAATAGAACAACAGTGCAAACCATAAACACAAAAATATTTCTAACTCTCTTGTTCAAAACTGTAAAAGCACCCCCCCACACACACATTCATGTACTGCTATATTCCTTACGTGCGTCTGGGTTTCAGCCTTACATCATTACACGGTATGACAGCAACGAGCTGGTCTTCTTGTCCTGCCAGTACAAGATGGAAATAAAGGTTTTGTTCTTACCACAGAAATGATGTGAGAGTATCTTAGCTGACACCAGCACATACATAGCCATGTTTTTCAGCCTCTTTTGGTCAACTTGCTATTAAATGTGAAATGAAAGTAATTTAGAGAAGAAGAAGTCAACACGGCACCAGTTTTTCACGACTGGTTCCTCTAGCTTTTATCATGCATGAGAAGCATTCAGCAGACAATGATGTCAAAGCCTTAAAACTCCAGTCAAAACAGTGGAAAATGGACAGTAAAGACATGTAAAATCAGATTTTTCTTCACAAAAAAAGGCCAACCTCTGGGGATTCGGCCAGTGCCACGGCATGTGGGGCAGGTGTCCCCTGTTGTGTTTTCATCAATGGTACCATATGGAGGGAAGTGCTTCAGTGCTTTCACCTTCTCCATCTTTTTTGTTACATCAGGATCTCCTTTATTTTGCGGCTGTGCAACCATAGCACTGCTGAAAGAAAACATCCAGTGAAGAGCATGTTAAAAGGGCAAAAACCACAGTTTATAACTCGCAGTAAACAGAAGTGACTGTTGCCCAGTCAGCTGTTACTCGCCTCCCTCACAAACCTTGAAATGACCAATAAATGACGCTTATTACTGCAATACATGTTGGGATGTGAGCAGAATCTACAGTGTGTGAGTGATCAAAACCTCCCTGAATTACTTTTATGTTTCCTGTCTCCATTTTAAACGAAGCCTTTTATGCTCATTTGTACTAGAGTAGCTTTTGAAGTTCAAAATACCATTATACCAGGCCTTCCTGAAGACCCTCAATTCACGTGACAAAACCAACTTTCAACTAAACTTTCTCTGATAGTAAACAGATGGTGGTCAAGACTGACACTGACTTGTGTATATATATATACATATATACACATAGAAGAAGTCAAGACATTTGAACTCAGATGACAGATGTTGAACTGGTTTGCTGTGTTTGGTTTGTGCTGTCCTGAAGAGGCACAAGTATGCAGGAAGTCTCCATAAAGCCACACTAAAACAACAGTATGCTCTGTGTTTTAGAAACAGTTTGTATTCAGTCATAAACTGAATATGAAGCACAATTTTTTCCTTTAAATTACATATTTTAAACTTATTTCTATATGGAAAAGCAAATAGCTTGTTCTATTACTCAGTATTGTGTGTCTATATAAACTTTAGATATAACCGACTAGAAAAGTGAAGAAAATTATTTGAAATAAAATAAAATGGTTTATTTAGATTTCTGTGAGTGGAGATTACAAATGTTATCTGCTGTATATGGAAGACTGATCGCTACTGTGCGAGGCTTGAGTGTAAACAAGTATTTAAACACTAATTAAGAAATAAACTACTAGAAGTACTTAAGTCTAAAATTATAAAATGTATTATTAATTTAACAAAATCACAATTTTATATGCAATACAAATTAAGTTAAGCGAGACCAAAAAACCTCATCCTCTGCAAACTCACCTCACAGCTCACAGCAAGTCCAAATATCATTCAGGATGAGCACATAAACGCTGCTAGCTCCTTTATGATTCAGCTTTTTCAGAAGCTACATTAAGACAGTCGTGTAGCTGCTTCATGTGCACACAATGTACTGAGTGCAACACTTCCTTGTCTTTTTATGTGTCAGTCATTTCCTGATCACATGTTCTGTCTATTATCCAACCTTACTATCATACCATAAGCTATTAACTGGGTGCTGACACAATAAAGTAATTTGCATATTACTGCTAACGTTAACTATCTTTAACGTTGTGTCGTGTCATGGTCGTTATCCACGACCGAGTTTGTTTCCCTTGCGTCGGGAGCGCGCACTGGGCAGGGAGAGCAGATCCAGCTCCAAACAACTAGACGTTGAATAGCGACGTTTTACTTTTGTGAAACAGTGGAACAGTGTCGCTACATTACCATTCAGTTTGTGGGTTACAACAGAAAATGATTTACATTTCTTGTTCTCACGTGGTTTCGGATTATCTCAACAAAGCGAGGACGTTTTGCCCAATAAGAGGATAGTCACGTGTAAACTCGATTCACATAAACTTTAATACTCAATATAACACTTCTTCAACAAGTAAACTGCTCTGTGTCGGTTTCCAGACGTCCTATAAAAATGTCACTTGCCCTGATTGTTGTACATCTCCAAAAGTTGTCTGCTGGAAACAAAAATACACCTTTCTGAGTACAAAACAACTCTCTGCTTTCTTCTACTAAAACACATTTCTGTAGCTAGACAGACCACAGGAATTCATAATAAAAATATAGCCTAAATGTAATAAAATGAGCCCCAAATTATTCTGACAGATCTAGATTCTAGAAGAGATTTAAATTTAAACAAGAAATAGGTAGGAAACAACAGAACAATGTAAAAGGAGTAAAAATGGCAATTGGAAAATTATTTATACTCTTCTCAATAATCAGTGGAAAAGTTTTATTGGTGTTCAAGCATTCAAACCCATTTTAAAACTGCTCACCATCTTTTTGCAGGTTTCTTCTGGGATTTTTCTTTGGCTGGAAGGCGTCTTTGTCAACACCATAATCTCCAACTCCCTGCAGATTCTCTATCAGAGTAAGTGTGGGACACTTCAAAATGTTAAGATTACTTCCAGTCATAAGATGACTTTAAACCTAAATACGGCGGGGGGGGGGGGAATCATTTGAGGCTTAACAGTATGTTTGTGTTGTGTATTTACACCTTTAAGCACCCACACTAGACACCCAACCTGTTTATGCTATATTCTCTTCAATAAACACAGTGTCTGTTCTAACATCAGGTTCCTTATTTCATTCCCCTCTGCCAGATTCCCTGCTTTGTTAGCAAACGTTTTAAACAGTCAAATCCTGTACAAGTGGCCACAACCTTTAACCACAACTCCATATTTGACAGAGACCTTACCCTTCTCCCACCATATTTGCTGTTTCATAATTGACCCACAGATTTCAGTTCAGTTTACTATAACTGTCCCGGCTGGCACAGCTTTTGGATGCAGTTACTAGTTTCAATAGAGAAGAGGTTTTGAGTGGGCGGCACGTGAGTATTTGAAATGAAATATTATTCTTTACTTATCCCTTTTCAATATAAGAGAAATGAAAATGTATTAAAACAGGAAATGAGTCAGTTAGAGTGGCAGATGTGTGCGGGCCTGTGCTGGACCTCTACCAGTATCTTCATTATGTCAAAACCGACTCTATGAGATCCTAAAGAAATTCATTTTAAAAGTGAAACTGCTGATTTACTGGGGTTTTCCCATCTAACCATCTCTAAGGTTTACAGAAAATGCCCTGAATTCACAACTTGTTGAACCTTGTAGTAAAGGCTACAGAAGGCTAGAAAAGGAAACACAACATGGACGGCCACTCCTGTTGGCTAAGAACAGGAACATGAGGCTTTAAATTGGACAAAAGAAGGTTAGAAAAATGTTGTCCAGTCTGATGAGTTTGAATATTTTCTGTGGGATTTAGACAGAAAGCTCAGAAATGGGTATAAACAAACAGACCCATCTTATTTTATAGTAACTGATGGCTGCGTCCAGCTGACTCTACCTCACCACGACACAAAGCTCAGATATTCTCAAACCGGTTTCTTAAACATGACAGTGAGGTCACTGTACTCAAATGGCCTCCGCAGTTATCATATCTTCAGTAGAGCGCGATGGGATGTGGTGGAACAGTCTTGGATGATGTGAAGGCATCAAACCTGCAGCAACTTATATGATGCTGTCAAGTTAACGCCGACCAAAATCTCCAAGATGTGTTTCCAGGACCTTGTTGAATCTATGCCACAGTGTACCTAATAAAGCGTTAGTGAGTGTACATCTAGTTTAACTGTCATCTGTTTCCCTTTGCTTACAATGTCTATGCAAAAATTGGCAGTTTACTGTGTAAATATTACAGCTGTATAAAACTTGTAGTTGCATCTGAAACACAAAGGAAGTTTACAAAAACAACATTTTTTAGTAATATGCATTTTAGCATAGTTTTAACACTGAGTCATTAAACTGTAACAGTCACTAAGTATTGTTACTCCTAAAGAAATGGGGGTTTATAGAGCTGCTGGTGGTTTTAGTGTCCCCAGTGAATGCAAAGCTGTATGACCTGAGTAAAACACATACTATAAGACAAGCAGTGTGTCATTAACTGGACAGGCAACAGAGATGTGCAAATAGTTTATTGGCAGATTGACAGAGCATTGTTTAATGTATATATTCTGTGACAGAATAACTTGAGATTGTAGATATAGTCAGAATTATTTTCTAGAGCATGGATTTGAAACATGGACAGTCATATTCATAAGAAAATACTGATTAAGAAAACCCCAAACACACAAAAAGGCGAAATCATTCAAAGAGATGTACAGTAACTTAAAACCTGACAGACGCTCATCACAGTCAACATGTCAAGCAACATGTGTCCTTCAGTAAACTAAGGAAAAAACAGGAAATGTAGCAAAATAAAAACATACTTGGTTCTGTTTCCGTTATGAGCTTGAGGAATGTGTCGTTAGAGACGTTCCTGCTTGAGTTAGTGTTTAAAGACATTTTCTAAGTTGGTGTTGGTGTTTAAATGAGAACGAGCAGAGATGCAGGCAGGCAGGGATGACGACAGATGACGCAAAGCGAACGTTTTCCATTCTAACTGTGCTAAAAATCACGAAAAACACGACTCATCTCTAAAAGCCGCTACCTGTCATGCAGGTGTCTCCTAAACAGCAGTATAAAAAAACAAAACAAAAACATCTGCATCCGAACAGTGATCCGTTCGGACAGTTTTGTGTACATTCCACATGTCAACGTCTAAAATAACAGTACTCTGATACAGAAAAAGATTGCATTGTTAGGCAGATTTCACTACAATAATCAAGAAATGTCTTAAATATGTGTTTCTTGTTCTTATTACTGCACTTTTACCCCTAACCCCCAGAGGATTCACATAGCTTCATAGCATCATCGTACACGAGCGCTGGCTTTTCAGAACATGTTTGGACATTCAGCAGTTTTCATTTTCACAGCTTTGTGCTCCATGAGACTCCAGCCAAGCCCTGCATAAACACTTATTTCTCAGCACTGAGGAAGCAGCTGCTACGGCCATACGAACACTAAGATGATGAGTTGGAATACACACTTTTGTCCTGTCCAGACTTTACTTCCTGCTCCTTTTGACCAGCACCATAGAGCTCTAAGGCCCAGGTAGGCATGGCAAAGGTTAACCGCCATCATCATAACTTCTGAGTGTGTATCTATGGTTAACTGTATCAAAATGGTAAAGCTAAATTAAAGGCAAAGGCAGGAGCAGCCACAAATGAATGTTCATTTATCTCTTATAATTAAGAAATAAAGGCTCCGGTATTTCATATTGATCCCAATTATCTTTCAACCCTCAACCAATAGATTGAATCCAATTATTTTTATTATCCTTACACTGTGTTTTAAAGTCAAACTAATTCACAACCTTAACGCTGACTTTTCACATCTTTGCCACCTTCGCTCCTAAGTAACGTTATATCTGTTGCGGCGGTTTTCGGCCAACTGCACCAGCTCGTCGACGGTGTGCTCCAGGCTGTAGAAGTGCTTCTTCAGCAGTCGCCGGTTCATCCGTTGGTCTCTGAAACCCATCTCCAAAAGCTGGTCCATCTTGGAAGGGCCTTGTGTGGTGGCTGGGTCTATGCCTCGCTGGAAAAGAGGAGAGAAACGTGGGTGAACTTTTACTGGAGCAGGGTGGTAAGAGGAATATAATCAGGGATGTGTATCTTATGATTATGAGGTTGTTGTGACTAAAACAGCACTTTCTGTGGTTTTCACTCATGTGGCTTCAGAAGGACTTCCAGAAATCCCTGGGAAAGCGGCCCTAAGTGTCCTCGCTCTGTCAGTAAACACTTTACTGATCGCTTCCCCTCTCATCCAAGAGGCTTCTACAGAATTAAGGGGCTCCACCAAGGCCCAGTACAAAATAAATAATAATTAGTCTGAGCTGTGAATTACGCAAAGCTACTCTAGCAGAGTAAAAGAAGAAACATCTGGAGTTTAAAATGGATCACTGTTTGAGGATGGATCACTGATTTAATATAGAAATAATCACATGATCCATTAATTGTTGATTATAGCGACTTTAAGAATTAATTAACCCAAAAATAATAAATAACACAGAACTTAGAGGCATTTTTACTGCAGTAAATGCTTTATGGGATTCAATCATTACAAAAAAGAACATACAGAGTATAATGGGGATGTTAAATTTGCTTTCAATCCTCATTAAATCCTTGAAGAGATGATCAATTCTGGCATATTTGCTTGTGTGTGAGTGTTTCTAAACAGCAGGATGTGTTATATACCTCTACTGAACAGCTTGGTCCAGTGAAGAGAGCCTTATAAGCAGATGCTGCCACAGAAAGAGCTCCCTTAACAAGTCCCTCTGTGATTCCTCCTTGGCCCCTGCAACGAACACGGTGCAGTCGTTACACAACCTTGCACACAACAGTGTTACAGGAAGCAATGTGGCACAGTTAGCCACGCTGTCACGAAACGCAGACAGCATGCCACAAATCTAAGAAATTTTACTGATCCTGCAAGATATTTATAGATCAAACAATAACATGAAACATGAACGTGTTTAAGACAGACGCACATTCAACAGAAATAAATCTTTGTTGTTTTTTTGTACCTTGGCTGCAGAGCATTGCTGGGCCTGGGATTATATGTCTCAAAGGCACTGGCTGCTGAGCCTGCTGATCTTGACAGACCAGATGATACTGCAGAACGGATAAAAAAGGGAAATTACACAAAAAAAAAGGTTAAATGAGGAACAAAACCCTTCGCTGAAGCAACAGATCCTTAAAGGTGGTATGCAGTCTAACTTCCTGTCTTGGCTCAGTGGGCAAAATGTGTTTCCTAAGTAATGTGAGCTGTGCTGTTATTTATATCTAATGTAGTTACACCTAGCTGTGGCAGTAATACTCACCATTGAGGTGGACTCTTGGTTGATGCGGTTCATTTGGGTCACAGGCTGGAGAACTGGGATCGTCAGCCAGGTACAGTGCCTCAGACCTGAAATAATACGGAAACTTTTATTTTTAAAAAAATGAGGCTAGTTTGGGCATTAGGAATAATACTGGCAGGGAAAAAATAATAACATTTTGCTTTCACATCATCTAACATCCAAATGTGTTCCCCATCTAACCTGGGTGAGTAGAGGGCCGGCGGGGGAAGCAGGG
Organism: Oreochromis niloticus; assembly: GCF_001858045.2. NCBI lineage: Eukaryota > Metazoa > Chordata > Actinopteri > Cichliformes > Cichlidae > Oreochromis > Oreochromis niloticus. The sequence goes on from NC_031973.2 coordinate 6,497,263, forward strand.
GGTCAGGGGATGGCACCACTTCAGGGTTTAAGGTCACCTCATCCACAGTTTGGGAGGCACACAGCATCTGGTTCACGCTGCTGTTGATTTGAGTGACTAGTTGAGGCCCAGCGTTTGCCAGTGAATCCTCAGCAGAGGCCACCTCTGTCAGCTCCTGCCTCTCTCCCAGTAGTGCATCCCTGCCCCGCTCCATGATGGAATCTTCCTCTTCCTCCTGCTCTACATCCGATTTGTCCGAGGCCACATCAGCAGCACCAGTGCCAGGCTGCGACATGGCGGAGCTGTACATGGACTCCCCCAGAGGCCGGCTGGTGTCAAAGCAGTCTGGGAGGATGACGCTGTAATCGTCAGAGGAGACTGAGGAGATCTGGCTGCTGATCTGAGGCACAAGAGAAGAATATGAGGATATTATTACATGAGAATTTCTATACAAACTCTCTTAAAAAATTTATATCTAATCAAGTCACCTCATCCCAGTCTTCCCCTTTGTTTCCATCCTCCTCTTTCTCTTCTCGATCATCCGTCACGTTCTGGGTACCATCACAGACCTCAAAGTTTTTGTCCTCGTTATTATGATGTGAACTCATATGCAGGTTTTTATTCTCTGGTTCAGGTGGAGAAACTTGCAAGAAGGAAAGAAATAACTAAAATCAACATCTGGATATTGAGGTCACACCATAACATACAAATAGAAACAGACATTTTGGTAGAAAAAAAAAGCAGAAACGAAAAAAATCCCAGATGTTGTGCACTAACTTGGCCTGGTTTCCTCTTTTTGGGCGATCCAGTTGAGTCCTATGTTTGTAGGCAGAGCTGAAGTTTCAGGTTCAACGGCGCCGATCTTATTTCCTTCTTGAAACTCGTCGGTCTCCTCCAACTCATCGGTTTTCTCAAAGTTCAGAACCGGGGAAACTACTGGAAACGTGTAAGAGTAGCACAAAAACAACAGCTTAGCACATTAAACAAGATGATGTTGACAACTGATAAACTGGTAGGCTCCTCACCCTTTGGTTCGTGGCAGCAGCGCTGGAGCCTGCGAGGGGGTCTGTGGTCGGGGGCTTCTTCCAAAGCGAGGGATCGCATGACGGTCTCACAAAGGAACTGCGCTCCACTGATCTCATCGTCCCTCTCCTCCTCCTGGGCTACAGGCGTAAACACCTCCTTCAGATTCCTCAGTTTCCGTCCTTAGGAAAGTCCAACGAACAATTAGATAAAACATTTTGCACTTCACTTACAGCCTACGGGACAGTAAGAATTTATTTAAATATACGTACGCCAAACTATATGAGAATGACTTTTGAAGACATTCTCACCAAACCTCAGTCACACATCTTGGAACAACTATGTCTTTAAAACAAGACACCATGGGCAAAAATAATTACAATTAATTACAACTTTGGCTACCACTGTTTATAACTGAGATAATACAAGTATTTGACTCCCTGCCATGATGGTGCTGTAGGATTAGTTTAAATCAGTTGTTAGTTTATGCATCCTAGTTCTAATTAAACTGCATGGAAGTCCACTTAATTAAAAAAATGGACATTTTTCAAATGTAATAATTATTTGATTTGATTTAAAATCACACTTTAATTGTTTTTCTTTTGTGATATTGTTTGGCTATTTAACTGTAAACACCATAAACTTGCATTAAGTCCAGAAATTAAATCATGAAAGGTTCGAGTGGGCTGATCAGTGAGCCACCAGACAGTTACAGCAATTAGCTGGCTTGATTTTTAATCGACAGCTCGTGTTCTTTGTTGAGATGGCTGCAATTTGTTCCTTCCTGATAGTTTAATAGCGTTGATCCAGCAGCCATCAGATGAATACTATCGTAGATGACAAAGACACTTTTATTTTAAATGTTAAGTATGATTTATGCTTCTGTGTTAAATCTACACATTTGTAGAAACCTTCACTAAAGTATGAAGTGCACTTCCACAGAAAACTGCCACCATTTTTTTTAAATGACTGGAAGATAATGATTGAACTCAAAGCGAGAAACTCCACCACCAGCTAGTGTCTTGGTGGCAGAACTGTTGAGCAATCCAAGAATACGGCCGTCAGGCACTTGTGTCGACTACACTGTAGGCTCAAAGCAGATTCAACACATATAGTAAAAGTCATGCGTAAGTAATTAAGACTCATTGTGCAAACCAAATCTAATTAGAGGTACAAAGAGCTTAACCTGAACCGAAATCTAATGTGTAAAATGACTGAAACGGCCCTCTAAACAGCTGATTTAAGACAAAAATACTTTTAATTTAAAAGTTTTAATTTTATTCCTAACATCCCATGGCTTTGGCAGACTTAGTTTTCCAGTAATTGTAAGAATTCATGCTGAATACACATTACTCTGTGTGTCTTCTATTACTCTATTCGTCTCACCAAAAAGTTTTCGGACTCCTGAGATCTCTGTTTCCTCTTTTTTGGGAGATGGGCTGGACTTGTCCAACACAACAGTGCAATAGGGAAGAGGGGATATACACGGTGTCAAATCTAGAAATGAATGAAGAGAAAACACGACACAGTTTATGGTTAAATTGGTTAAATTGTTAAACCTGGAAAGAACCAAGTGCATCCAAAACTTTTATTCCAGAACAGATAATGAACAAAAACACTTATTCTTCTAGTATTAAAGCATTAAACTTGGCTCACCTGCAGGGGTGTTATGAGGAACCTTTTCCAGGTCATCGGCAAAATTTAAATCCAGCAACTCAAATGATAGAAGATCCTTAATAACAAAACAAATTAGGGAAAATACAAAAATAAGTGCCAGTGTACTTCTGCCAAGCTCTGTGTATAATTAAGAGCCAAGTACTGTTTGTTATTCAACAGATTTCACATATTTTCCTTATTAAAAATTGCCCTTGTTGCTAGCTTTCAGGAGTATTGACTAAAGCTTCTTTAAAGCATGTTTTAGGTTTCTGAACTTTCGAGTGCACCTGTGCAGTCATGAAGTCCACTGGTGGGAAGTAGTAGTCTTCAGAGAAGAGGCCTGCCAAGAAGCCAGTGTGGCCCTTCTTGGCCCGCGCCTCCTTCTCCTCTGGCTTCATCTCTTCCTTCAGTGGTCTTAGATCTTTCTTCTGAAGGACAAACAAGTGTGCCATCGTTAGTGTCACTAAAGTGTACTTAAACTTTTTCATTCATAATATGACTTTTTTTCTTTTAATTTTACTTTTGGTGTTTATAGTATATGATCTTTTGTCATGCATTAACCTTTTTAATTCTGGTCTTATTCTTAATTTTCTATTTTTATCGCAAGTACACAGAGTCACATGCTCACATACTGCAGTAGAGAACAGTAAATATGTACAATGATTTACAAATTAGTTCCTATTTATTGTAAAAGCTCAACGACATTATGTCAAATGTTGAAACAGATTTTTTTTTTTTTTGCTGTGAGCAGAATTCAAAAAGTTTTAAAAGCAAAATGTGATCCTATTCTTGCATAATAAAGGAATCCACTAGCTCAGCAGTCCAGAGCCTCCTACGTCAGACGTTTTTGTTTCATTATGCTTCAAATGTTTGCAATGGCTCACGAGTCTGGAAAGCAGGCAGGCCGGTTTAGCGGGGAGATTCTTTTACTATGAAGACAAGCAGCTGTAATGAAGAATGTGATCTGAGATTTTCCTTTGTCGCACAGGCCAGAACTTCGTAGAAAGTCATGTCACGTCAGCACATGTCTTGAAAATCTGTCCACAGTAGCATTACTACCCAAGTCATGTGCACTAAGGCCCTTCTTTACCATCAAGTATACTGGGTTTTCAAACTTTGACTGGTAAGACCACAGGACTGTTGTCCACTTTACTTCAGGGCATTATAAAGAGGCACAAAGAGCCTATACAGTGATTTTCAATCCTCTCCACCTGTATGCACATACCTGCTGCCCAGTCACACTGAATTGGCAGCAGGTATGTGCTTACAGGTGGATTGTAAAACGTGGCCCCATTTTTACTTCTAAAGAGCTCAGCCTGCCTGTGATGCTCTGTTTTTGTGCTTTTTAATGTGTTGCTGGTGACATCACAGTGGTTCTCTCTGCATGTTTGATTTGGTAAATGTTTTTTTACGCTGGAAAACCTTTCTGACCATAAATGGATCTGTATGTGCTTGCGGGATCGAACCAGAACTTTTATACTTGTTAGGCAAAAGTGCAAACCCCTACGCCATGAAACCACACATACACTAAATTAAAAAAAAATGTTTCAACATTTGATAAATTATCGCTGGACTGTTTTCAATTAAAAAACATAGCTTCATGATTTAAAATATATTGCACTATAATTTTACTGATATTTTGCACAGCTGCCAGCTTTTTTGAAAAAAGGTAATTAATTTGGTAACTGATCTATTATTATTTTTAGAATTTATTCAAAAGGTCAGAGTCACACAGGCCTGGAAAGTAGTTTGTGGACAACCTATACGGAAGAAAAAAAGATTATTCACAAACCGGTTGCGAGTGATTGTTGTGATTCCTAAAGTTCCTTTCACAAAGGCCTACAAACAAACTGGTGACCACATCGATGGCTGGCAGTGGTTTGCTGCAAACCTCCTTGTGATTCTTTTGGTCGCCAACATGTTGTCGTGTGCATGGAAGATGCAAAGCAAACACTCACAAACTACTCACCAAGCAGCAGCGAAACCACGCAAACCGAAAACGGAGAACATGAAGTAAAAGTTGCGCCCTTTAAAATGTCCTGGTTGCAGCAGTAAGGCACAGCTTTTACTTTGAAGCCAATTGTTCTCTCTTTTAAATTTCACTGCAGCTCAGAGAGTAAAACGCTAATCTTTGCACAGATGTTAGCATCTTCCAGGCTACAAGCCGTGACTGTGCCACAATGGCAATCTGCTAGCAACCAAAGAAATCACAAGAAGTTTTCATCAAGCTGGAGGCAGTAACCACCCACCAACCACTAGGGAAAAATGCACTTTTCCCTAAGGTCGCCTGTGGGTCATCCACTGGTCTCCAAGCCCGTGTGACTGAGGCCTAACTTGCTAAATTTGCTGTGTTATGAAAAGCAAATCCACACATTTAGCAAACAGGAAACATTTAAAATGCATTTTAACAGTTTAACTGATTATAGAAAATATTTTAATGCTTCTGTCACGCTGTTACAGCCCTATAATTATCCTGTTTGTTTCAGAGAAATATGTAGAGTGCGTCATCCATGTCCACGACTAACAGCCTGAATTAAGTGAATAATCTAGATGTGCACATGTTGCAGCTGTGCAGGGTGTTACTGAATAGCAGACTTGCCAGTCGTTTTCTCTGATGCCTGAGTCCGGTGCGTTTGTCTCTTTGCTTGACCACGATGCTGCACCAGACACGCGGGCCAAACTGAGACCCACAGTGCGCCAGGCGCCAGTGGGAGGTGTACGTCCCGTCTGTCACAGGAGCAACTAAGGCCACACTGACCATTCCCACATGTCCGGGTGGCAGCAAGGGCACCGGCACCTCCCTCTTCTCTTCTGATGCCAAGCTGAGGTTTCCCCACATGAACACTAGCTGGGTGCACGTACACACATACACAAAACACAAAATAGGAATACACATGCGAAAAAGCACAAAGACGAGAGCATGCAAAAAAGTCACACAACTAAAAGAATACATACAATCAAGTCAGGGGCGCACACACACACACACACTCACACCCACCCACACACACACACACACACACGCACACACACGCACACACACATCCATTCACACAATGACAAAGACTTCAAACTTAAACTACGACACAGATTAACTGAATTAAAATAATAAATATCTTAGACAGAGAGGGCATTAGTGGTATTACGCTGGGTAAAAAATCTTAACAGGTGTTAGTGGATAAGAAGAGGCTATGAGTACAGTGGGGCTCAAAGTGGAAGTAAAGCAGGAGGGAAAGATAGAGTGCAGCCTGTCCTCTTGACGAGTGGGAGGGGTACCTTAGTCTCTGAGGTCCAGCAGATAGAGCCCGTGTTCTTCATCTTCCAGTATTTGATGAACTTGGTACCAGGCTCCAGATTGGTGCCGTCAGGCAGATTTTCATCCAGAAACAAGGCAGCCATAGTGGGCACCAAGGACGTGTGCGAGACCCCGGGACCCCTAGTTTCAAGTGTACAGAGCATTGTTGAAAAAAGCCCTGGTTTCTTATAATACCCATCTTTTGTTCTCTACGAATCAAAAAAGCAGGACCCCAGATTTTTTTTTTTTTTTTGCAGCTCAAAAGCAATTTTCTTAGAAAATCTATGAAGCAGCAGCAGCAGTTTTCACATTGAGGTAGTTCCAACAATTTCCACCACCCCAGAGCAGCCAGCGATACACTCATACAGACTAGATTACAAAGATGGCATATTTTCATTTCTTTTCTTGGAAAAAAAGACTTTTTTGCATCCATGCTGGGTTCAAGGTACCCAGCACTGTCGGACGCTCTTCCGAGGTGGCTCTTACTCTGGAATGGAGGCCTGGGGTTCAGGGACCAGGGCAGGGATGGGACCTTGGGCTGGGGCTGGACCTGAGGCTGTGTCTGAGGCAGCAGGAGGGGACAGGGCAGGGACCTGGGTGGATGTGGAGGCCATGTTTGTCAGAGTGGCTCTTCCTGAGGTAGAGGGCCCACTCCACTGCAGCCCCCTCTTCTCCAGTCTCAGTTTCTTCTTGATTTCCTTCACTTCGGCTCTTAGCTGCCTTCTTTCTGCTTTGAGGCGCTGTCGTTCGGCCTTGCGCACTGTCCTGTCTCCTCGCCTTGGGAACCTGGTTTAAAATGTCATCAGGAACACCTATTTGTGGACTATCGAATGTTTATTTTCCAAAAACAAAATCATCAAAATTCCCATTGATAAGTCATTAATTACAGTAATCTAGCTGCAAGAATAATTTACAATCCCACTTTTGTGTGTGTTTCTATTCATATTTTCCTTCATTAATGCCGAGTTATCCTCAGATTAGGTTGTTTACCTTAACTCTCCTGACATTCCATGTTCCGGGATGGAGAGAGGTGTCTTGGTTCTCACGAGGTTGTGGCTAGGGTCATGGCTATGTCTGCACATCTCACACAGGATGCAGGACGGGCACACGCTGGCAGGCAAAATAACAAAAACATTAATGTAAACATTTACACAGCTACTTAAAAAACAACAAACATGTAAAAATCGTTAAAAACATTGTTGTGATGACTAGAGTTAATTTCATGCATACCTGCATTTGTAGGCTCCTTCAGAGGTGAGTTTGTTGCAGCTGCTGCAGTTTGGGGTGTAGCCAAGGGATCCATTCGAGGTGGAGGGGCCTGGTTTGGGTCCCATAATACCGCCAATAGCCCCAATTGCCTCAGGGGGACCTTCAGGGGATTTGTGGGTACAACACTGGACAGAAAAGTCGCTGCACATTCTTTCCACTACCTCCTTTACCACCTCATCCTTAAACTATGAAAAACAGAAGGAAAGCACAGTATTTTATTTAATCGCCAATTAAAAAATAAAACGTTCCATGTAAAAATACTGCTTCACAGCAGCAGTTAAATTTTACCTTCTCCATGTATGATCTAAACCACATAGGAGGGGGCTCATCATCTGGTTTGTTCCCCTTGTTATCTTTTACTGCTACCTGCATGAAAATACACCATTCTTCAGTTAATTGACAAAATCAGAGATTTTAGCTTTTAATAAATAAGCACAAACTTTTTCCCCAACAGGTAAAAAAAACTTAACTGATTCGAGGCACTGACTTTATTAAAATGATTTCAAAGGCACTGCACATGTGAGAATCTATAGGGAGAAGAAAGTTGGGGGGGAAGAGTAGAATTACTTACAGCTTCTCGCTCAGGGGTGACCTGCGTGCCTTTGTCCACTGTTTTAACCCTTGAGGGGTAAGGAGGAGCGGGTCGAAGGTCTCCTTTCAGCTCCTTCACCTCGGTCTTCAGTGGGCCCCCACAGGCCTGTCCTTTCATCTTGTACACATTCATGTGCAACTGGTTTCCCTGCTTCTCTGCACTCTGCATGGAGAATTAGCACAGAATGCAAACCACAGTCAAGTGACATGAGAACACACAGTAGCAACGTGATGTGTGTACAGATGCATAGTACATATACTGCACATATATTCTCTTATTTTCACTGTTTGTTCTTCTATAGCTTTGGTAGTCTAATTAAGGACACAGTTGTGTTGTTTATGTCTTAAGTGTAGTTTTACGGTGCAGGTTCTCTATGTAAGGATATATTCTATAGCAGTGGTTCTCAAACTGTGGTACGCATACCACTGGTGGTACGTGGGCTCCCTCTAGTGGTACATGTGAAGTCTCCTTTTTTTTTACGATTAAATAATATGCCATGTTCTGACTGAGAGATTTCAGAAAAATTCAAACAGCTCTGCTGTCACTTCCAACATAAATGAAGACAGAAAACTAAACAGGAGTGACGTTTGTAGGGTTACTGAAGTTGGGCTAGCTGGTATATAATAATGTGCTACGTGCTGGCTAGCAATACGTCTATGTTAGCATAATATAAACACAGTGAAGCTGGAGGATGAATGCTAACTTTTTTCCACTCAATAAAAGTTAACGTGAGGGTTCCCGATGGTTAGGGACAAATGCAATCGGCAGGATGCTGTAAACGGACCAAACTTCAGTCAGGAGAACAACTGAGATAATCCATCCACAATATGAGGTTAGCCATTAATATACTGCTGTAGAGCAGGGCGATATGACCAAAAATATTTATCACGATATACATTTGAAAATTTGCGATAACGATATAACTGACGATATAATTGACACTAGACAAAATACTTTACAACTCCACAACTTTATTAGTGCAAAAAACACCATCAATGTATTTTCACTTAAACAAGCAGCTATTTTTTTATGTGCATTAAAGTTATATAAAAATGTAACAGTGCAAATTCCTTGCTGACAGTTTAACCAAAAGGCATTTCCAGTGGAAATCGGCCGACATATCCTCAGCAAAACCATGTATAATATCCACAAAACTTAAAAAGAGGTTATACACACACAATATGGTAATATTATGTTGAAGCACAGTACGTATCACTCCGCGAGGCTTCTGCCTACGATAGCCGTAATGCTCCGACAATCCATCAACCGGTGCGGGTTCGTAGCTTAGCAAAGTCGTACTAAAACATTTGACAGATTTTCGAGCGCCATGTACATAAAATCGTTTCGAGGTCAGTAAACACAACCAGAATTCATACATAAGGCACACGGGATTATAAGGGACACTGTCGATTTTCAGAAAAATCAAAGGATTGATTTTAAGTGTGCCGTATTTTCCAAACAACATGGTAATAACGACGGCCCACTAGCATGCGCTACCAAAAATAGTGCTTTGTTGTGTATCTGACTGACGAAAGCTAAACCAGTTCCACACCACTGAAGTTGCAGCATTTTTACAAACCAGTTCTGGTTCATCCGTTTCATTTAAAGATCCACTTTCGCTCTTCTCATTCTGCGTCGCCGCCATGTGCGTATGTAAACATAGGCACTGCGCATGCGCGTTTTACCCATATTCTATTGCGATATTTCATTTTCCTATCGTTGCCCAAAATTACACCGGTATTACCGTGAACAGTATGATATAGCCCAGCCCTATATACCGCTGCATGGCCTGGGCTGTAGTTACATGGTAAGGTTTTAAAAACTGAGCTTTAAAATGAACAGGGGTGATAATAACCGAGAGAGGCTGACAGTGATCAATGCCATTTTTAGGGGCTTGTTCAGATTAAATAGAACAAGATACACAACAAAAACACAACAGCCTTAATAAACGCAGAGTAGTTTAGACCCAGAAGCAGGATTCATCACGTCATCATTAAAGATTGGATATCCCACCTGCTGTGAATGTTTTAATGCAGTACAGTTGTTATTATTATCACTTGTCACATCCTGTTCATGACAGTTAAAATAAATAACATTCATATAATAAATAAAATTGTCTCGTGTAAACTGTATATGGTGTTAAGTAACCCTATACCACTGTACTTTAATGTCGGTCATAAGGGTGGTACTTTAAGAGCCATATATTTTATGAGGTGGTACTCTTTTTGAAAAGTTTGAGAATCACTGCTCTACAGTAACAAAAGCTATCACTCTGTCCTTTCTGTTTAAACCCAGCACTGCTACAGTACCTTGATGGCTTCTTCATATTCATCTGTGGGGGGAAAAACAAACAAACAATAAATAACTTCACATTTTGTGGCTCAAATCTGTATTTTTTCCTGGTATTTTGATATTTTCATGTACGGGTACACCAGGAGTAAGGGTCAAAAAGTTTAGGTTCCAAATGTAATAACTTTCTAGCAATGTATTTTAAAGACCAGTTAACAACTTGAAAGACACAGCTTGACTTCACACATCATTGTTTACTGTTATGCATATCATGCTACATGTCCTGCAGGCCAAGCTGTGAATATTCAACACAATGCTTACAAAACCGGTTTGCTCGAAACACATTTTTTATAATTAATGCAGAAAAGGATGTTGATCACAATCCCCGTAACCAAAAGGCAGTTGCCTACCCCATGGAGTTTTTGAGCCTACAATTGAATTACCCATTTGTTTTACCTGTGCATTTAAATGTCTTTGATCTTGACACCCCACTGTTGTCTTCTAGGCCCTTGCTGTTTTACGTTTTGTCTCTGTTTAACACCTTTGTGTTAATTCTGGACCACATGTTTTGCATGGCTTTTCAATGGTTCAGCATAAGTTTAGCTGTTGGTAAGTCCACTGTATTTAGCAAAATTCAAAGCAAATTCTCTGAAGACAGGACTTGACATAATTTCTACAATACATGTTATGAATGCCAATATTATCTGTCATAGGTCCATATCAGGTTAGGAATCTATCAGTTGGACAGCTTTCCTGGATCAAACAGGTCATTAGGGGGTGACTATGTATGTAAGCATAATGGGTTAGGATGTAGTTAGGGAAAAGAGTCTTTGTTATCTTAGTTAACAGAGGTTTGTGCCTTTTCATGTTATTTTTCAGCCACCTGATAAACAAACATGTATTTTAATTTTGAGTATATTAAACCAAGCTTTAAACAAATGCTGGCTACATATATTTTTAACAAAGTCCTGGTGATTTACCTTTGAAGGAAGACCTAAACCTAAACATATTCAACATAAATTATATAGAAAACAAGCAATTAAATATTGTCCTCACCTTGACTGTTTATGCAAATCTGAAATGTAAGGTAAATGAGATCAAAATTAAAAACTGAACTTGGGATTCTGCCAAAACATAACCACTGAAAATCTACAATGTACACAATCCCTTACCTCTTCATTGTCTTCATCAAAGTATTTCACTTGAAAGTGGTTGATCCCAAATGATGCTTTGATCTGAAAAGTAACGCAGAACAATTGAGAGCAGTTCAGTTTTTCTCCTCACACGTGTTAGGAAAAACATGAACCATGACTGAGTCAGTGAGAAAGACCTCCACAGCTGGATACTGTATTATACATATGTAGTAACCTTAAATCAAACTGAGGACATCCTCACTTGTGTGCCTATATTTTGTAAAGCTCCGGCTGGCTTAAAAAAATATTATTTACAAATACATTATTGTTATTGTCGTAACAAGATCGACTATCCTTTGGGAGCTCTGTTTATGTGTCTAGGCCAAAACGTCTAGGCCTACTTTTTCACTAAACTGCGCCAGCGTTTAGCCAAGACTCTGCTAGCTGCTTACCCAGACTTCAACAGCTTCCCACTCCAATTTATCCATATCCTGAGCCAGAAACCTCTTCACGTTCCCCCGGAAATTGACTTTAATAGTAACAGGGAGCCCCATGTCCGCCGTCTATCGGTGCTTAATGGCTATCATTTGCGTGAAACCCGGCCTGTGTGAGCCCCGCTGCCCTCGGATGTTTTCTCTTGTTTACATCGTCAGCTGCGTCTAGAAAAAGACGGTGACGTTGCGCGCAAGCGCAGTTGCAACACCGCCTCCGTCGCATGTTTATTGTCGTCATCTTTAAGCTCACGAAGTGTGGCAGACAAGTGATAAGCCACACGTTTACAGGTGAATTTAATGCTGTTGGGACAATCGTTCTGCTCATATTCGACTACATAAGATGTCTTCACTCCTCAAGCTGGATAGTGAAATTAAAACCAAGGTGAGGTTTGGCCTTTTGTGAATTCCAGTTGAGTTTATACTGCGTGTTGTTGTTGCCATGTTCTTTGCTAGCATGTTAGCCACATTTAGTAGCATGATGTGAGAGCTCGGATAAGGCCAGGCTAACAGCAGCTACCGGCTAACCGGTTTCTTGTTTCCCGCCCACTGCAGTACACCTGTCAAACCTTCCCCCAGGTGTGGTGTCAGGGTGGCGCTAAACGTAACGGGGATATAGATAAAGTTTGATTTACAGCCCCCTGTGCTGGGAAAATGGTTGCTGCTACTACGACCACATGCACTGACGAAGGCCTGAGCTACCAAGTTAGCTAACTCAGCCAGCTGCCGTTCACACCGGCGTTGAGTTACCAATGCTAGAGGTTGTCTCTCACACTGAGGAACCGGTCATGTGTTTAAAACTGGACCAAAATAAAGTTTACTGTCTTAAAGTGTTTTTTGTTAACTTGGTATTCAAACTCTCGTACATCTGTTTGTGTTTACAGGTCGCTGCTTTCAAGGAACGTATCACCGCAGAAGTAAGTCTCTGTCTTACGTTGTAAATTAAAATATATACATGCAGGAGTTTATCCTGGCTCATAGCTAGCCTTTAGGGGCCTGTAATTAAGGCGTAGAGTCTGCTTCTTTATTTAATGGAAGCCTGCGTCCAGCTATGAGTAAATTAAATCTAACTTACTAAAGTGCGAAAAACCAGTGTGGTACTGGTGTAACACCTTTTGTTCTATTTGAGCACTCAAAGCACTTTCTATTAAGCCTCATTCACCCAATCGCGCTCTTGCTCACACACATACATACACATACATTCAAACAGCATTTTTATCTGTACTTGAGCACTGTTTATCTGACATTCACACACACTCACCCACTCACACACCCCAGTTGATGGATTGGGGACAACTGGGGTTAGTATCTTGGCAAAGGATACATTCACACATGGACTGGAGGAACGGGGAATCAGTCTACCAACCTTCTGATTTGTAGGTAGTGTGGAAACTCACAGATATAGATGTTTCTATATATGTATAGCTAAATGTGTATATTTGGTGAGCACAGTTTCATACACACCTATTATGACTGTGATGTCCAAGACTCCACTAACAATGCACATTTCTTCCAGGCAGAGGATCTAGTCGCCAATTTTTTCCCAAAGAAGTTACTGGAACTTGACCATTTCCTCAAGGTCAGTTAATTGTACATTCAGCTAAATCAAGTTGGCATAATTTTAGATCTTTGTGGATAGTTGAAACTCATTCCTTCCCATGTATTATTTGGCTTTAAAGTTCATTATCTGTTAGTCAGTCTTTATCAATTGTCCAGAATTAAAATAGTAACAGCCAGGTGCTGTTAAACAAATTCACTTGACGAACTGGTCATCAGCAAGCATAAACATCTCTATAAAAGCAAAAAATTTGAAGTCCATCATTTTTCAGTGAGGGAGGTTGTTCACAAGAGGAAAACATTGAAATGGGTGTTAGTAATCACAGGTGTGGATGCTCCAGTTAACTCACCCCCAAGGTCAAACTGTACAATGTTCAGAGGTAATTTTTGTAAGAGTTATATCTCTGACTTTACAGGCCTCAGTTAGAATGTTAAAGTGCATGACAGCACAATTAAAGACTGGACTAGTGTGGCTTGTTTGTAAGATTTGCTGGGAGAAGGCTCTTCAGCCACAGGACCTGGCCACCTTCCAGTCACAGAGTCGACCATGAACTCCTCTCTGTCCTAAAGTAGATTCAAATGTGAGGCCATCTGTTTAACAGCTAAAGTTGGGTCACAAAAGACAATGATCTTCAACAGATTGAGTGAAAAAGAGAGAGTAAGGTGTTTTGCTGTTTTCCAGAAAGGTCCAGACTCCAGCTGGGTTTAAATACTGTGACAGGGATTTATGAGACTGTGTATTAGTAAACACCTGCAAACCTTAATAAAGTGAAGTAGCATATAAAGAGTGGGCCAAAATTCCTCCTGTGAGAGACTGATATCATACAGAAAACTATTCAGGTTGTTGCTGCTAAAGGTGGTTCTGCAAGCTATTGAATCATGGTGTGTTCTTAGTTTTTCCTCACACTGCTTCTGTCCTTTGGCTTGGTTATTGTTGACTACGTAATGACATAGTAGTGTCCAAGACTTCATATGTCACTACATAAGTCATATGTTTTTCATCTGTGTTTGTATTCAGCCATTTTTCAAACCTGCTAGATCAGATTTTTTGATGTCCTGACATGTGAAATAGATTAGATTTGGCAGCAGATGTGCTTTCTTCTTATCATGTCTGTATATTTTGGCATTTGACAACTAATCTTGTCTTTGTTTTTTTCAGGATCCAAGCATAAACATCACTGAACTGAAGGAAATTCACTCAGACATAAATCTGCCAGTGCCAGATCCCATCTTGTTCTCAAATCTCCACGATGGGCTAGAAGCGGTGAGGATCCATTTTAGAGTTAGATTTCGTATTGTTACAGTAACTGTTGGTAAGGTAAGGATGAGAAATTGTTTGTAACTGTTGCATCTCTCTCACAGCAAAATGCCAAAAAGAGGAAGATGGAGGATGGAAGTGGGGTTGACATGGGTAAGTACAGTTTCGCTGGCTGAATATTTAGTCTGTATTTTATGTATTTTTAACTTTTACTCCTTTATCAGTGACTGGCACCAAGGTCTTCGCCATGCCTGATGGGATGATGAAGAGCAATGCGAACCTTGTTGATCTTATTGAAAAGGTCAAGCCCGAGATCAGGACACTCATAGAAAAATGTAACACAGTAAGTAAGAGCTCTAAAGTCTCTTATCTTATCTAAGTAATGTTATTTTGGCCATTTGGCATCCCCAGCAAGGAGCCATGAACTTGCAATAAAGCTAGAAATGTGTGACAAATGAAGACTTACTAATGAAACAGGAGAAGCAAGGCACAGATTTAAGAGTCCGGACCAAAAGCAAGCAAAGGGTATTGAATTTGTTCTTTATAAGAGGACTATCACATGCTCGCCATCAGCTAAAATACTGTTGGCGTAAGTGTTTACTTGTCAGATGTCACCTCAGATGTTGCATCCTCTTTTCTTAGCTACATTTGTCTCTTTCTGCAGGTTAAAATGTGGGTTCAGCTGCTCATCCCCAGGATAGAGGATGGGAACAACTTTGGGGTGTCAATCCAGGAGGAGACAGTAGCTGAACTCAGAACAGTTGAAGGGGAGGCTGCATCTTACCTCGACCAGATATCAAGGTTTGCAGAACCTTGCAGAAATCCAAATCTCATATGAACATCCCAGCTTTGGGATTTGTCTTTAAAATGTGAAGTCGCTTTTATGTTAAGAGACCATTTTTGTCTTTTTTCTGTCCCTCCAGATACTACATCACAAGGGCAAAGCTGGTTTCTAAAATAGCAAAATATCCACATGTGGTAAGTTAATAGCTTAAGTACTAGAAAGTAAAAAGCTCTATAGCTATATATATATAGCTATATATTAGGGATGCACCGATACTGGTATCGGGTATCGGGGCCGATACTGTAAAATGTGTGCGTACTCGTACTCGTAAAAGTTAACCGATACCATGAACCGATACTTATGTAGCCCGGATGGGACTTTGGGAGTAGATAATCATAATTCCTATGGACTTGAACGCCACATAAGGTGTTCACAGTTCACAGAAGAGAACGGCATGGAGAGATGCACGAGGTTAGCTGAACCAAAGTGAGAGACTCGGCTAGTTTTACTGAGGTTAACTTGCACAAAAGAGTGTGTGACTAGAAAGCTAACCGTGTGAGAGCTTCGCAACAGAGTGTGGGTGAAGTGACTTTTTGTTTCAACGGTCGCACCACCGTCCGTGGAAAACTGTGTTTCCAGCCATGACCGCCGAGGCTAAAGGCTAGCCCGGACTGCTTGGCTGCGCCACGGAGGCAGCTGCTATGGACTGTCGGAGAGCTGGACAGTGACTGGCTAACGCGCTGTAGCAGAGACAGCATCGGGTCCGCAGGGAGTGGATTTAGTGTGGGACTGATGAATGGCGACCTACCGAGCAACGGAACTGTAAGTCAGACTTTTGTGCTCTTACTGGGGAGAAGAGGATTTTTCTCCATCGTCCGGCGTGAGCAGCAAACAGGCCTGCAACAAGTGTGAATGTGAGTGTGTGTGGGGCCCATGTGTGAATATTGTATGTTTAGTGGATTTATATAACGTGTTTTGGAGTGTATATTAGTGAGTCACTTACCAAAAGGTGATAACATAAGTTGGGTTGTTTAATATAATTTGAAAGGGAATTATTTCATTTATACAGTGTATTTCATTTGGTTAAGGAATTGGAATATCAATATCATAAAAAAGGGATGTGTTGTACAGTATTTGTCTCTGCCCTTACGTTCAGTAAACGTTTCGTTTGTGTTAAAGAGTTGTGTGGGGTCGTTTCTTTACTACCGGTTAAGTTTAACTTGTGTGTGGTAGAAGTATCGGTTTTTGTACTCGGTATCGGCAAGTACTCAGATCCAAGTATCGGTATCGGATCGGTTTGAAAAAATTGGTATCGTTGCATCCCTACTATATATAAAAAGCTATAAACTATACTATAGATGTAAAAGTCTATCAAATGCTAATAAATTAACTATTTGCATTTTTGCAAAACAATTTCTTTTAATTAAGAGTTTTTCCTTTATACATATAAACAAAAGGAGAAGAGAAGGATTACAGATGATTTGTACATTTGGGGTATTTAACCTATACACTTAAGGCTGTAAAATAACTATTTGCATTTTATAAGAAATATTGAGAGAAAAAGACAAAGCCTTTAAAAATATGTGGTCTTTGGTTTTAGGCTGTAAATGGTGACATCTAGTGGTTTACAACATGTATAGCAGCCAGTTGCAGCTAGCACCAAAGGTACAACACCTTGCTCATTTACAATTTGTTACTTTTGCCAGAAAGGTTCAGTTTATATCCTGTGTGGAGAGAATTTAAAGTTTTGGCAAACTGCTCTAACTTTGTGTCCTTGAAAGAAAATAAAAAAAATAAAACAAAAAAGGTCAGTATTTCTCTGCAGGAAAATTAAGGGAACACATGACAGTATGAAACAAAAGAGTTTAAACTTCAGGGAATTCAGTCTGTCCAGTTAGGAATCTGAAATCATTGTAAAACCATCATGTGCTTGGGTGTAAATGAAAGTGACAGCAGGTGCACTGGAGAGACAAAAACAAGATGACCTTCAACTCTTTTACGTCTGTCACATGTGCTCAGTGTGAACCTGCGCCCATCTGAAGACAATAGGGTGCCAGTTAGGGACCTGCCAGTTCTGGTGTTCTCAGGCGATTTCCCTTCAAGCTGCACGGTCTTGGTCGGTGAGCACAGGTCCCACTGAGGAACATCAGGCCCTCATGCCACCCTCATGGAGTCAGTTTCTGACAGTTAGATCATTAACATCCAAACCAGTGGCCCACTCAAGGTCTTTTTGTAAAGGCTGTGGCAGTGTTCTTCCTTACAGAAAGGAGCAGATGTAAGTGCTGCTGAGTTTAAAGCAGTGTGTGTTTGTATATCTGGAAGAATTTAAAGCTCTTACGTGTTTGCCTGTTTATGTTAAAACTCTATGAAACAATTTTTGTATCGGTCACCCTTGAAAAAGATTTTAATCTCAAGGTGCATCGTGGTTAAATAAAGGTTAATTTAAAAATTGTCTTGTTACAGAATTGAAAGTTCTTATTATCAATTATCCTTTAGTGAAATGACAAACTCTGATATCAGCCTATCTGCACCCATTTCCACTGACTTTGGCAGTTCTGTTTTATATTTAAAAGAAGATGTACAATTAAAAATAAACATTGAATCAACTTTTTTAAACAGGAGGACTATCGGCGCACAGTAACCGAGATTGACGAGAAGGAATACATCAGTCTGAAAATCATAGTTTCAGAGCTCAGAAATCAATACGTATGTTGTGGCCTTTATTATTTATCACCATCCATTTATACTTGCCTGCATTCAGAAAGCAGAATAACTGATATGTTTGCTTGTTTCAAGGTAACGTTACATGACATGATCCTGAAGAACATCGAGAAGATCAAGAGACCTCGAAGCAGTAATGCTGACGCTTTGTACTGATGTTCATCCAGCTGTCTCAGCATCCACCCGCCCACCCCACGCCGTCTTCCCCCTCGTCTCTTCGTCATGCCTGTTGAGCTACAGTAGCCGGGCCCTGGTCCGCAGGACTACAGCTAGACATTCACCTTCTCCAATACAATCAAGACAGCCCAATACAAAGACCTAGCTTCTATAGATGGACACATGTTTTGTTTTTTTTTTTGTTTGTTTTAATTGTAAAATATTGTTTTTAAACCGTTTGAAGAGTATTCACTCAGAAAATGGGGAGACAGGTCATAAGCCCTTTTCAGACATGCGCAGATATCATTGCTATTAAACTGATGACAGTTTGCCATCCTCGCATCAATTTTATGTTAATGTTCCTCATGTTTGTTCGTAATTTGCAGAGAAGTTCTTGTATGCATGTGGCAGCTAGTATTATCAGTATAAGCGGTGAAGTGTCACCACACTTGCAGCTCTTTCTCAGTGCAGGGCCTCTCCGTGTATGTGCAAGGAGCTGTACCCCATCATTCCCATTTGGGCTCGGAAAGCATAAAACTCTTTCCTGGGTTAGTAATCCCAGAAGAATTATTTAATTGGTACTGATGAGATAAAACACTATTAAAATCTTATTGCCGTTCAGGACCTGTGCATGCCTGTCTGCTACTGCATGAATTCAGGATTTTGCAGAGTGAATAAAAATGTTAAGCAGTCTGGCTCGGTAAAGTTAAATGTCTGTTTATTTGAAGAGCGCATGTCTGAAAGGGGCTTCTGATATCAAAAAGAGCTTTGTATTTTTTAATTTTAATTAAACATTTTGTCCTCAGATCCTCGTGAACGGCCTCATTTGTAGCTCTTAAATATTCAGAGCAAAGTGTTTTGGCATTATTGCCCATTATTTGTTACTGTTTTAATTATTTTGTCTTATATTGGACTCCTGCTTCGTCATCAGTACAGTGGTTCATAGGAAATGCAAAACATGCTGTTATTTCGTTCTGCGAATGTTACACATTGCGACATGTAGATATCACAAAATATGAAAACGATGCAAGTTTTAAGTCATGGGCTTAAATGATTTCAGTGAAAATTCATGAGTCAACTTCTTTTATGTTGGAGCATTCATTGTATTGAATAAAAGACTGTTTTTGATAAGACATTTGGAGGCATGTTGTAAGGTTTTTTGTTTTGTTTTTTTTCTTTTGAAGTTGTAGCGAAACATCAAATACTGGTGTGACATGGATACAATGTTTCCTCTTGACCTGCAGATGTCACTGTGGCTTGTAAGTGCTTGCGAGTTTAAGCCAAGGTGTAAAGGTCCCGACTTTTATGTGTTTTAATATCAAATCGTTTGTTCCATCCGCACTTATTTCACACAGAAGTCAGCATCCCAAATATATATAAAAGCAAATCCACAGTTTAAAAATTAAAGATCAAATGATGCTTAATGAGTGCCAGATAGGAAAGTTTTGAGGTAACTTTACTCACATGTTAAGCAATTCAAAACTTGATATTCCTAAAATTTAACTAATCATCAGATTATGATATTATAGATTAATTGGCTACTTTATTAGGTGCACTTTTTCAACTTCGCGTTAAGAGAAATATCTAATCAGCCAACTGTATTGCAGCAATTCGACACCTTTAAGTATGCAGACATGGTCAAGATAGCCAGTTGAAGTTCAACCTGATTATCAGAACGGGGAAAAAATATCATTTAAGCAACTTTGAATGTGAATGTTGATGCTACACAGGCTGGTCTGAGTATTTCAGAAAGTGCTGACTGCAGGGAGGTTCCCACACAACCACCTTGTTTTTACAGATATTGACTGAAATATAGAAAATATCCAGTGAGCAGCACTTCTATAGCAGAAAATGCCAAAGGTCTGAAGAGAATTGAAAAGAAACTGAAATAACTCCTTGTTATAAGCAGGTAGAAGAACATATTGAACCTTGAAGCTGCAGCAACAGCAGGAGATCACATTGGTCAACACTCCTGTCAGCCAAGATTGGGAAAGTGAGGCTACAGTTCACAGACTGGAAAAACATTGCTGCATTTCTGCTGCAACATTCACATAGTAAGGTCAGAATTTGGTGTAAACATCATAAAAGCATGGATCCAGCCTGCCTTATGGCAACTGTTCAGGTTGACGGTGGTGATGTAATCAATACCTGAGCATTGTTTCTGACATGTCCATCTTTTTACAATCACAGTGACCCATCCTCTGATGGTTGCCTCTAGCAGAATAACGCGTGACACAAAGCATATGTTTATTTATTATGGCATTTTTTAGCCTTTATTGATAGAGAGACACTGAAGTTAGACGGAAAGCAGGCAGAGAGAGAGGGGGGAAGAGATGTAGTTACAGTTTTGTGTTTGTCATTAGTTTTTTAATCTTTGGTATTGTTGTCGTATTGCTTTTGCTTCTGTTTAGTTTTGATTAATTAGTTCAGTTTTTATTAATTTGGTGTTAGTTTTAGGTTTAAATCATAATATGGGAATTGGATATGTCAGAGGTAAGTCTCACATACTTGCACTCTTTGCAGTTAGACTTATACTCAAAGTTCAATGCTTTTCTTAAGTTTGAAAAGCTGACAAGGAGCATGAAGGACTGAGTCTTCACTGATCAGACTAGATATATGTGTGAAGCATGTTTTTTAAGCACCTTTTATGCCGGCTCTTCTTTTTATTTACTTATTTGGTCCAAAGCTGCATCTTTATGTAAATATAACAAAGGTTATGTGAGGATGAGAAGATATATTCAGTGATCTGCAAAGTCTGCAAAATTAGAGCAGGTCATGCACAGCAGGCTAACAGTTCAATTCTTAGCACTCCTAGTTTGCATGTCAGTGTTTCCTTAGTGAAAATGCTGAGCCCAAAATTACCCCAGATGTGTGGTATGCCATGCATAAAATTCAAAAATGTGTATAGAAGTTAATTTACACTACAGTGTGTCTTTAACACCCTCGTCAATCTCAAACAGCCAGTAGTTTTACAGCTCAGCCTCCTAACTACATAATACAGTATATTTTTTATTACTAAAATGAAGCAAAAACGTTTGTTTTCCCAAAAGTTGCAAGAAGCAGTGATAAGATCTGATCTGTACATCAGAATCAAGGAAAACAACCAAAGCGAGCTGACTATTGTAACTGTAAACTAATGTAAACAGTTACTCAACGTCCCTGACGTAGTTGTGAGGTCTATTCCCTCTGTCCCCCTGCCTCCTAGTCACACAAACGCAATGCAGCGTACCTGTACAAAGAACTCCCATATAGCTTCTTGAGATAAGAACCGGAAATAACTAGAACAGCGTAAGAAGAAAATGAGATAAAATGATCAAAAAGGGGCACTTGGTGTTTGCTGGTGGGACGTGTCGTGATAATCACTGGGCCCTGTTAAGATTAAGTATGATTTATTTTTTAAAACAGTGCAGTGCTGATCAAACCTTTTAGGCAAGATAATGTGGGTCTGTTCTCAAAAACAATGCCATATAATGACAGTCTCTATCTGCTTTTTTAAGCTATGTTGCAGTTTGGTTGTTCCAAGCTCTTCTAAGAAGGCTTCTTTGGTGGATTAAGTCTCCTTATGTAATCCCAGACTGACTCCATGATGTTTAAATCTGTGAGATCTAAGTTATCTGATGCAGGACTTCATGTCCAGTGAAATTACCACACCTTCAGTTTCCTACTTTTTCTCATTACCACAGCAACTTTAGGTGACCTATGATTGCATTCAGTTGTACTTTACGTTGCAGTTTCACAGTGTAATTAGCAGTTTTATAGCGGTGTGTCTATGATAATATGATAGTGACCTTTGTTTGCAATCCTGCTGATCTCAGTACCATACATCCAAAGATGCTTCGATAGTTCGTCACCTGAACAAGGTTCTATTTTTAAAGCCTTATGAGGCCCACGTGTTGTCGGCAACGCTTTCTGCCCCTTGACCCTCCATGTACCTTTGAAAGCGCATGGCTGTGGTGCGAGGCAGTGTCACTATGTGGGACTGCCGAGTGAGTGGAGCATGCTCTGGTTAATATTTAATGGTTGTTCTGGCCAGAGAATTAATCAGTATCAGTCTGAGACATTCTGAGAAAACTGCCAGGGCTGCACCGCACTTCTCAAATAAGCACGAAAACATGATTACAAGAAACAGTTTTTATTTGTTTAAAAAATACTTTTTTGCTGAGGTGGTGGCTGTGTGTATGTGTAAAAATCTTTATTTCATATATACTGTGGATATTAAAGAAGCTTACAATATTACAGACACTGAAAAGACAGTTATTCTAAACATGAAAACATGACTAAATGTAATTTGATGGACAAAAATAAGCCATTATTCAATTTCAAGGAGGTTAATTGTAATAATTGTAGCAGAAGTCCCAATAAGACCATTTAGAAAACAATTTGTGGAAAACATTTGTAGAAAAATGTTTATATTTTACTTAAACACAGCTAAATTAGAAGGCTGCTAGCACTTTGTGGAGCCAGGAAAGATTTAGCTTAGCTTAGCATATCCAACAAAACAACAACAACAAAACTTTAAGATGACTTTTTGTATTTTACTTCTACCCTTTACTGCTCATACCGTGAAGGGTACGCTTCTCTTTTCTTCAAATTGAACAAATGTGGTCTATCAGTGAGCTTTACAGCAATTATCTAAAAGCGTTAGGTGGGTGTCTACGTCCTTTTTCTCTCCCTAAGTACTTTAGATTCTGGGAATGGTAACATCCAATTAAATGTTATTGTTCCAATCAGTAAAGTAGCCTTTTCCCTCTGCCCCTAAAAGCTAACAAGGCCAGCACAATGTCTTCAGACAACTCTACAGCAAGTTTCCTAGATATGGAGTTAACCTAGACCCAGATTAAAAGAGAAAAAACAGTGAACAGTGCAGATGAGACTTAATTCATGTCCATTAAAAATGAGAAGTAAGAATCCCTGTAAATATAGAACATTAATTCTCCAGTTGCCTTAACGCTACAAGTTTTTGCCTTCTGTCTTTACAGGGTAAATCTTGCTGAGAGCCCAAGGCACCAAAGTAGTTGGGATCAAAAGTGCAATGGCACTTTTTCCAAAGGAAAGGGCATAGAAAGTCATATGGTTTTCAGGGGAAAATGTCCATCCGTCTAACAGGTGAAGCAGGGATACAGAGATGACAATACATCCAATCCTGAAAGAGACATTCATGCTCTTCATCTTGGTTGTCTTGTAAAACGGTGAGTGCAGGCCCAGGCCCAGGCCAAACAGGCTGCCCATGTTCCGCAGGAGGCTGGCAAAGGGGGCAGAGTCTAGGTGAACCCACTCTGGCCTGATGCACCACTTCTGGGCTTTCTCCATGGTCCACAGCAGGTCCACATCCAGAGCTTTAAGCAGCACATAAAAGCCAACAGCAAAGGAGGTGAGGAAGAGGGTAATTAAGAAGTACTTCTTCAGGCTCGCGCTGTAGATCCATTTCTCCTTGGAAACAACTTCAGCTACCAGTGTGCCTAAGACAAAAACAGACAAGGAGGTTTATTAAACAGGGACAATGCGTAACATGTACACTCAATAAAACAATATTTGAAGTTAAAATGGTCTATGATATATATCATGTTTTTGTAATTTTGCCATTGCATTTACACCTGAGTCATATTTTAATTCTTCTTCTACAATATTTCGTTGTTTGATCTTTAGCATTTGCTCCTAAAAATATGCTATTAGTAGTTGTAGGCTACATAATCACTCAGTAAACTTAATTTCCAACGCTCGCAAAATGTTTTTATGAAAATTCTGCATATAAAAATCTTTGTAGAAGTCGACACTTTATCGACTAAATGGACCGACCTGTAATGATTCCTGCAATAACCTGGTGTGGGAAGTGGGCAGCCATGTAGACCCTGGACATGCATACCACCAGCTCGACCAGGCCCATTAGCATCCACAGGCCTATATACAAAAATCTGACAGGGACAACAGTGATTGTAGGTGCACAGAACCTAAAGACTCCAGAGATCCAGAAAAGGTGATTGTATTAACGCAGACTCACCTGTATAGCAATGAGGGACACTGTTTTTCTCTTGCAATAGAGAGCAGTGCTGTTACCATCACATACCAGACACCAGCTGCACCCATGGCATGACCTGAAGGACTTCCTGCAAAGGAAGAAATAGGGCTTAGTATTCTCTAATTTAGAGTGAAAACCAGTTCGTCATCTGCCCTGACAACCAATCCTCATCAGACTTTACAGTTGTGTTGCAGGTGACCGGAATAAGGGCAATACCAAGTCTGAGGTTGCTCATATTTTGCAAAACATTGTTCTGTTATCTTTTATCTCTCTCTCTCTCTCTCTCTTTTTTTTTTCACAGTTTCCAGATGTTTGGAGTTGTTAAATACATAATGCATGTTTAAAATTACAGTACTCCCCCCCCCCAAGAAAAGCACATACACCTTGTTACCTTCCCTTCTACTATTACATATAAGGACAGAGATCTCTCAAAGAAACTGGAGCAAGATAAAAGGCACTACAAGTTTATTACCTATTTATCTCCATTAAAGTCATACCCATTCACAGGAAGCTGTGTACAGTTGCCAATTGTTACAGCTATAATCTGGCAATGATATACTGGAGTATTTATCAGACTAATTTTCCACTGTGCCAGATATATCTTATCATTTTATTATGAGAGACTAGTTCTATTCAGTTTTCACGCGGTCCGCATGCCTGTCATGAGCTCTACCTGGTCCAGTTTCACATGTGATGGGGAACTGCTGGAGTGAAGGGGCCGGTCCTGCTCCATAAAATTTGGTCTCGTGAACCCACCAATAAGGTCTCTCCCCAAACAGAACCCTGCCACAGTGAAACAAAAAAACAGGAAACGAATCATGCAACCATTCCTTTTTTTAATGTTTAAGTTTTAAGTTTAATTCAAGTTGGACCCTTTCACCCAGTTACCATTTTAGGACCAAGTTGAGCCAGTCTCCGATGACCGCCACCCAGATGAGCCTGAGTGCCGTGTCCCTCCGCAGGTGGAACCAGATTGGGAACAACCAGAAAAACGTGGTGTGCAGATCGGCCACTGTGGATGCCAGGTCGAACAAACCTTCATATTTGCCATATCTGGTCTGCAGATAGACAGTCAGCTCAACGCCCCAGCTGTGTAGAAGATCCATGATATCACAACCCAGACCTCTTTCTGAGGACGATGCTGTGAAAATATTTTCTCTTTATTGGTTTTTTTGCTGGTTAGGTTGCAGCAAAGCTCTTTGAGGCCGTCCTGTCTGTTCTTCCACTGAATGATTCCCACTGGACTTTACTCAAGGCTAGCAAGTTTGTTTAACTTTGTGACGGTGCAGACAGGTCACTTAACCTTTACACCTCAGGGGGCCCCCTCTGCTAAAAGCTATCGTAACAGAAAGCAGCAGCTGCCCATGGACAGATTGCAGACTTCTAGCAAAGACCCGTTATCTCTACTTGTGTCTGAACCCCAATGTGAGAAACAACAAAATGGTTTTGAACTTTTCATAAACATGTCTCAGGAAACAACAAAATATGAGCTCATCCGTGCAGATGTCCCCACCAGACCTTTTTTTCATAAGAGTGCAGTACCTTATGTTCTACCTGCTATCTATTTTTTTTCTTTTTCTGTTTTGTCACCAACTATCTCATCAGCTTTGTTTCATCCCAAACTCACTCATTTAATCATTGATCTCCTTATGTAATATAGAAATGGCTTACTCGATCATTCTGAACGGAGGCATGTTTTCACTAAAAAAATCAATGACATAACTGATAAATTATTAGTGAGAATGTGCACCTGTAAGAAGGTAAAATATGAAAAACACCTGTATCCTTTATTAATCCCAGAGTCAAAGCCACGTGGACAAAAATGAAGAAGACAAAAATGACATTTAAAAATAGTCTGTGGGTCAGCAGAAAAAAAAATCTCTCTGCAAAGTGTTTAATTTGGGTCACACTTGAGGAGGACAGCCACCGATCGATTGGCTTCCTCTCTCCTGTGACTCTCTCTGTACACTGATTCTAAGATACTGATTGACGTTTTGTTTTCCTGTTATCTTCCCAACTTGTTTGTGTGACATGCCTCCCAAACTCTAGTGGCTGCCGGTGTTTTATTACACATGCGTAAGGTCCAAAGATCAGCGTGTGCATGCGTTTGGGTAGTGGGTCCCTTCACTATAAAAACAGCCAGCTGTCTCGCTGATAACAGCACTCTCTGTTCTTCCACTCACACATCACTAGACTGAGATTTCTTCCTCTTAACGCTAAGATGCTTAATGCCGTGATGGACGCCGTGCAGGGTTTCGGGGTGAGCAGCACCCACTACCTGCAGACCAACTACAAAGATGCCCAGGGCTTGTTTCTCTGGGTCTCCTGGGCGGCTGATCTGAGGAACACCTTCTTCATCTTCTTCCCCCTTTGGTTTCACCTGCGGGCTTCAGTGGGCATCAAGCTGATCTGGGTGGCTGTGATCGGAGACTGGCTTAATTTAGTGTTTAAATGGTGAGCGTATTTTTTTAACTGATATATAATCGTGTGAAATAAGCTTTTTTTTAGCCCATAACTCAATGCGTGTTTCTGCTGTCCTCTTCAGGATTCTGTTTGGAGAGAGGCCGTACTGGTGGGTCCACGAGACAGCCTACTATGCAAACGCCGTTCCCCCTCACATCGAGCAGTACCCGATGACCTGTGAGACTGGACCAGGTGAGAGACACCACTATTCATGCATGGCTACATTAACTTGCGTGAGGGTAAAAATAAACAGACTCCCATTAGCCCACAGCTCCTCTCACTCTGCATGTGTTCCTGCCTGAAGTTTACTTTGAAGTAAATTGGCCGAAACAAATAAATTATCATACTAAAGGTCTAGATTTTGAGACTCATCCTCAAGATAAAGACCTAATGCTGTCAGGTGATATTGTGCTTAATTCGTACATATCACAGAAAGAACCTTTCTTTTGTATCCCCTGGTTTCCGTCTGCGTTTTTGTGTGGAGTTTGCATGTTTCCCCTGTGCCACAGTCCATAAACATGCATGTTATGTTATTTGCAGTTAGGTATTTGGACAGCAGTCAAACATATGAGCTTATTGAGTTGTTTAAAATAAAGTTAAAATAAAATAGTGGCTATCTTTTTCATTCATTTAGGTTAAAACAACAGAATATAATGAATGAGCAGTGCAGGTTGCGCTGGCCCACATGTTAATAACTGCCTTCCTCCCTCTGTCTGTGTTACCTAGGCAGCCCCTCTGGCCATGCTATGGGAGCTGCAGGAGTCTACTACACCCTGGTGACCTCGATCCTCGCCATCATGACCAGCAACAAATCCACAAACAGTCAGTGGTGAGTCTATAACTTTATTTTTCCTCTCTTGGCCCTGCCGATTTTGGTGTTGTTTACCATTTTTCTCCATTCAGAGCTTATCGCTCTGGACACGCTATCTCTTTGGTGCTGGGGTTGATCATTGACTTCTGAGAAGTATTGACTGAAAACAGGGTGTTAAACACGGGTTGTTTTGACGTGCAGGCAGCTGAAGTTCTCATGATAAGAGAAGGATAACTGTGAGATTTTCTTTCATGTAATCTCGAGCTGCTGGAAATCAATGAATCTAAGCTGTGTGAATTTGTACTTCAACAGGTATCTGAAGGCTCTTCTGTGGACGCTGTTTTGTGGGGTCCAGGTGTGTGTCTGCCTTTCTAGGGTCTTTATTGCTGCCCACTTCCCCCACCAGGTCATCGCTGGTCTTATCACAGGTGAGTATCTTTACAGTTTCAGTGAATGGCTGGTTATTCCTCAGTCGTTCAGTAAAATATATAGTCAGAAATATAGTCGGTTATTAAGCCTGCAGCGGTATAATAAGTAACACAAAATGTTCACCTCTGCTTTCTAATGTGGGTCGTTGTTTTCTAGGTATGATTGTGGCTGAGGCCTTTAACAGAACTCAGTGGATCTACAGCGCCAGCATGAAGAAGTATTTCTACACGACGCTGTTCCTCACCTCCTTCGCTGTTGGCTTCTATGTGCTGCTCAAAGCTCTGGGTGTGGACCTGCTGTGGACCATGGAGAAAGCCCAGAAGTGGTGCATCAGGCCAGAGTGGGTCCACCTGGACACTACGCCCTTTGCCAGCCTCCTGCGCAACATGGGCACACTGTTTGGCCTGGGTCTGGGCCTGCACTCCCCCCTCTACACTGAAACCAAAAAGAGCAGCAGCCCGTTGGTCAAAGCAGGATGCATCATCAGCTCTCTGCTCCTGCTGCACCTGTTTGACTCCTTCAAGCCTCCCACGCATACCGCCGCCCTCTTCTACCTGCTGTCCTTCTGCAAGAGCGCCACTGTGCCACTGGTCACTGTCAGTATTATCCCATACTGCGTGAACCGATCTCTGAACCAGCACAACAAAAAGGCAGTGTGAGCACCAACCTCATATCACAAAGACTAATGAAAAGGAAATCTCTTCCTATTAAAACACATTCCTTTGGTGCTTGTTTTATCCACACGGCCACGTGTTCCTCAGGAAAAGCTTTGAGATCAACAGGAAAATGCATTTTGTGTTATTTGGACACTGAACCTTGAACATTGTGTGACACTAAGTGAAAGCTCTATCCAGGATGCCCAGTGACACTCATAAAGAACTATTTTGAATTTGCGACAACACGATAATGACGCTCGTCCTGGACGGTCATTCACGACTTCAGTATAGTATTTTAACTGTATTACTAATGTATTTTTTCAATGTCATAGAAAGTATTTTTGGGACTGTTGAAATATTTTTAAATAAAAATTTTGAAAAATGTTAAAAAAAATTGACTTGGTTCATTTTTAAAAATGTTGAATTACCTGAATGTACCCTTAATATTTATCCACTAATAGCCATTTTCTTCCACATAGACTAAGACTTAGGTTTAATCCATTTTTCTTACCAGTGTTGGAATATCTGTTATATCAGTTGTTTTATTTAATATGTGCACCAAAATTTTAAAAAAGTCACTGATTCCAAATTTGACTCAGATACTCAGCTTTAAAAAAAAAATCACACAATAAGAATAATATTCAGAATAATCTCAATTAACAGAAAATAAACAGAAAACAAACGCTTTTAACTCATTAGTTACAATTTATTATCATTGCACAGTCATGCACTGTACAACAGTACAATGAAATTGGAGTACTGTCTGACATTGCTGCTAAAAGAAAAGAAAGCAGTAACCAACAATTGTGCATTGGTGGTTCTTGGTGTCCGGGGCTGGGCGCTCAGGTATGCACCAGCTCACTCCCGGTGGCTACTTGGCGGGGCCTGGTGCCTGTCGCTCGGTCAGGCCTCTTCCGGGGCAAAGGGGGCCCTCGGGCCTCCGGCCTCGGGGCCTGCAACTCGGTTCACTCTGGCACAGCTGGCTGCCGGCAGAGCCGGCGGGCACGCCGGTGCAGCCCCCTCTGGCTTCTGCTCCGTGGCTACTGGGTGACCCCTCGTCTGGGGATCTCCTCAGCCCTTCCCAGGAGGGTGGCATGGATGCCCCTCCGGTGGTACTCCTTGGGCTCTCGCACTCTGGGGCCTCTGGATGTCTGGAGCCTGCATCTCCTCCATGCCTGCTTCATGCCCTGGGGGACGGGGCTATGGGCCTCCACACCCTCTAGCAGACCGTTACATGGGGAAACCTTTTGTATACAAGCGCGTTGATCCACACAGGTGTGCACACGGGTGTTCACTGTTCGTAGACATAAACTACACCTTTCTTAGCTGCTACTTCAAAGTACATTGTGCACTGTTTGTCCTGCGTGCTGCACAACAATATTCAATATTTAGTATTTACTGCTGTTCACACTTAGCTAGATTAACATGATGGTGTTGTGTTTAGTATGTTGCTTTGGGTTTTTTTGTTTTGTTTTGTTTTGCTTGTTTTCTCTTCTTTTTCTCTCAACAGGTGATCCAGGAGATTTTTTTTTTCTCTTTGTCTTTGTAAGTGCCCTTTCTCACTGTTTCTTTTCCCTTCTGTTTTTCTTTTCCTTCCTCTCTTTCTTTCTCCCGTTCCTATCCCCCAGTCATGTCTGTCCCATCTGTAACAACTGAAAATAAAGTAAATAATAACAACAAAGTTTGATCAAACGGACCAATACGGCAATGCCATGATGATCCATTTGGCAAAATAAATCCATTTGGTATCCTTGTTGGTCTTCAGACAACAATTCTGACGGCTAAAGAACCAAATAGGACAGGCAAAAAAAAACCCAAAACAATAAATAACACATATGAAGAATAAAATATACTATATGTGCAGAAATGAAAGGTACAGTAGATGCAGAGATAAAAAGAAATATGCAAATATTAAAAGGGGCTAATTAGTTTTATCCGGGGGTGTCAAACATAAGGCCCGAAGGCCAGAATTGGCCTGGTGAAGACTCAAATCCAGCCAAGTGAACAGTTTTTAGATAGTGTTAAGCAATGTATAGATTTTAAACTTTAAACAGTATTTTCATATTTTCAGTATTTTCAAGTGTTACAGCTTTCCTATTGATAAAGACTTCCTGCCCTCATTGCCATTCATCCTGCACCAAAATAATAAACAGTTAAAAGACAGGAAAGTTCCTGTTATTCCATTATTAGTAAATCCACAGTAAATTAAGAAAAACTTTATATTTTATAATTACAGGGCAGTACAATGAACTACCATACGTGTTTCTGTCATTTTACACATTTATCATGTAGTTTTACTGAACAAAATGAGCTGTATGTGGCCCGTGATGTAAAATGAGTTTGACATCCCTGGTTTAATCTGTTTACCAAAACAGTAAAAAGGAAAGAAGAGAGTAAAGTTTAGACAATAAAACAACAAAACAATAAAAGCTGAAATGACATAAAAGTAAATTTAATGAATTACCAATTACAAAATACAACTTTAAAATGCTTACTTACTTTTTTATCAGAAAAAAACAACAGAAAATTGTTATATTTACATACACGCACACACACATATAAACATTTTTAAATGGGTTACATTTTATTCATTCTTATTTTTACATTAACTACAATTCTAATACTCCAATATATAATGTTGTTTAAAATGCAATATTTTTCTCTGAATTATAGTATCTACTCTAAGTAAATTCTTAAAGTAGATGGAAATGAAAGTACTAAGTAAAGTATAAGTACTTCTGAACATTACTTAAATGTACTTATTCTATCCTGCCTCCATTTGGATGTGCAAATCAAACAATATAGTCTGATAAATTAGCCTATAGTGGAGAAAAATACATGCACTGGTATACAACTGGACAATTTTTTAATATGTTATTTCTGCGACTTATATTAGATCCATAGGAATTTAATGCAGTTAAGAAGAAGCTGAATACCTGACATGAGACTTCATCCCCTTTGTTGTACTTTGTATGTTTTGTTTCCCTCTTTTGCCAGAGACACAAATAAAAGCTCACTGTTTAAAGACATTTCCAGCTTTGCTCTATTATTGGATTCCTATGGGATCAGATAAGCAGTAAATCTTGGACACTGAAAAACAGACCTGATGTTGAATACATCAAGAATATACTGGCTCGTCCTCACGTCCCCTGCAGAGACCCCGTGTCCCATTTGGCTGTTGTATAACCTCATATGATAAAGATAACATTTTGGGATGATATCAATAATTAACTCAGATCCGTTATCTGGACTTGCAGTGATGACAGCGATTTCCCACGTCATACCCGTGTCTGTGGGCCCGTCAGGCACACGGGGCCGAAAGTGCACACTGAACATTCAATATTTGCCATTCTGTGTTTTGCATAATACACACGTGACATGCCTGATGAACAGTTAAGTGGGACACAAGAGGAAAAACACCAAGTCAAGTGAGATTTGCTGCAGCTGCATAAAATGCGTGAAGTTTGTTAGAAAATTAAATTTAAATTAATTTAATTAATTTATCACAAAGCGGTAGAGTTTTGCTAAGCATCCGTGCAGACATAAAGAGACAAAGACGGTGGCTGGCTGGTCATTGGCAAATTTGTGCCTTAAAAAATCAGGGATGAGTAGAACAAGCTCTCAGAATCGATGCAATCACTGAGTCTATCACATTCTTCATTTGGCGCGCGTGTGCACCTCAATAACGCACATGGATGCGCTCACGTAGTGCCTAATACCCACTAACTCCATCTCTCTCAGACACGGGAGGTCTGTCTCTAACGCTCAAAGGAAAGGTGTGTGTGACAGAGAGATGCAGGTAAATATTAAAGTCCCAGCTAAAACACGCAAATTTTTGATACTTTTGCTTGATGTTTGAATATGTAATGCGGATACTCTTAGAGGAGTTGATATATAGTGTCGATGACACTATATATGGTGACATGAAACAAAACGGAAAAACATCGTGAAGAATGTTCAGTTGGTCCTCTTGGTGCATCTGCTGTACCGTTATATGCAGGCTGTCTCACTTCCCTATACTCTCATCAGTCACTTTATTAGGTACACTCGTTCAACTGCGCATCCTCTGCCAGCAACTCAGTACCATTGACTGTACAGTCAATGCTCAGTACATGGCATGGGAAGCAAGGGTGTTAGAGGGTATTGCAGCACCCTCTGTCGCACAAGTCAGACATCGCAGCACCTCCTGCCAATTAAAAAAACACCCCAACACTTTAACGTGATTCCTGTTGTTCTAATTTGTGATAAACAATAAGGTTTATATTCTTTAAATAATGATCAAGCATTATAATCTCCAGTGGCCAGAAATTTTATAAGTTATCAGCTTCTACCCATCATTAGTTAATATAATTGCATCACAGTATTTTTAATAACTACTATATTGTAAAATTATTAAGTTTAAGGAGCAGCTTCATAATCCTAAAAACTCTAAAAAAAAAAAAAAAGTTTCCCCCTTTAGTCAAAGGAGTTTGCAAAGAAAAAGCGTCTGGACTTCTTTAAGTTGCTTGAAGACGTTTCACCTCTCATCCGAGAAGCTTCTTCAGTTCTAAGGTCAAATGGCCGAGAGTCCCAGATTTAAACCCAGTGGGAGTATCCCCCCCAAAGAGGGACAAAGGACCCCCTGGTGATCCTCTAATCACATGAGCCAAGGTGTGAAAGCGGGTGTGGGACCTAATTGCCAATCACTTATTGCCAAGTCTGTGTTAAATTTTTGGCTGTTTATTCTTGTCTGCTGTGTAGTGGAGCATGGCAGTTGAAAGACTGACATATTAGAATGTGACAGAACGAATAGAACTAAAACCTGACAAATCTGCAGCAACTTGTGTGAGGCTCTCATGTTATTATGGTCAAAAACCTCTGAGAAAGGTTTCCAGCGCCTTGTTGAATGTGTGCCAAGAAATATGCCAAATAAAGCTCTGAATTATATCTAGTCATAGTAAAATGTACAATGATTTCCCTGTACTTATAGATACAATGAAGTATAGCAGTAATACTGAATTACCTGCTCAGTGCAGTGACCACATATTAAAAGGTGGCAGTGTTGTGCCATTGACCAAAAGTATTTCTTCAATTTGAAAACGAAGAAAATACCAGAAGCAACATGGCTCCTTTTTTAGTTTGTTCAGACTTTTAAGTTGTTAATTTGTTGCAACTGTGATCAAGTGTTTACGCAGCTCTAGAAGTTATAAAAACATTCATAAATGGAAATAAATGCCTCTGTGCTCCGTCATGAGTGAAATGGAGGCTGGTCGTAGAGAGACTGACAGACGTTGTGGAGGACATAATGGAGAAAATGCTGCACACTCCAGGTTTGGAAACACAAGACACATTTGAAAAGAAATGGCTGTCATCAGGGTAACCTGCCTTCAGCTAGTTTGTTTTTATATCATTCATACTGAGCAAAAAGTGGAGACATTTTTATTATTGAAGCTTCTGTAAGAAAGGGTGACCTTCACTACTGAGGCTTCAGTGAACAGCAGGTGCCTTAACTGAAAGGCCAGATGCATCTCTCAGGTTCTGCATCAAGTCCTTTGATGGATTTTTGTCCTATTTCTTAAGGACAGGACTTTCAGATACTGTTTACCTGCTGGAGATAGTATTTTTAGGCCTTCCACTTCTTCTTTTGTCCTCATTTTTGTGATTGTGTGTGTGTTTTTTTTTTTTTAACTTAAACTCAATCCTTCAAGATTGAGTTGGGTATGAATATGTAATGGAAAATTACTTCATGTCATGCATTTCAATATTTAGTTTATTCTTTTCCACGGTTTCTTTAATTTCAATTAGACTTTTACCTGGGTAAATTAAGGATAATGAATGAAAAATAACCCTGTGTAGCTTTTAGTGTCTAAATCGTAAGTAGTAGTAAGTAGTTTTTGGTGAAAATAAATAATGCAGCTAAGGTTAACACATTTGGAGAGTTTTTAACTGCACTGTGTGACATTATTTACACCACCTCCATCCCATCCAGCTTTTAAATGGGGACCTTTTTGCCTTTTAAAAGTAGGACTATTTAATTTACATCCAGAAACACAAATCAATACATGTCGGAAATATAATCGCTGGCTTTAATGTTGTTGTTTTTTCCATGTGGAATTTCCTCTTTGATATTCCATTTAGATAAAGTATCACTGTTTGGTTCCAACGGTGAAAAGAACATTTCATCTGAGTAGCAGATGCATGATGAGACAAGGCCTGATCTACGACAGATTAAAGACATGTGTACAGAGATAGACCCTGAGTTCATCAACAGCAAGCCTTCACAGTTTTACTAAATCCAACAAGCAGAAAAGGGGACCTCAACAACGGTGGAAATGGAGAAGGATGGAGAGCACCTACCTGTGCCACCTGCCGACCCAAAGGTACTGTCATCAAAAAACCCAAAAGGTGGGAGTCAAGATAAAGATATAAGTGCTGAGCTACTTAAATCAAAGACAAGAACACTTCGGACAGGAACTCCAGGTATGGATGTTTACAAAGTGAGTGGAAAATCTTACCAAAAAAGATGAAAAATCGTTCTCAGAGAACAGCTACAACAAACAAAAACCAAACACTGAACGCAGTTGTTGCAGAATTTGCAGAAAGTTTTTCCAGTACAGATGCATTTTTCTGAAATGTTCACTGACGCATGAAAAAAAGTGCAGATGTGTGTGAAGTCTGTGGAAAACATCTGAGGCAGACCTTTCTGATGCTGAGAGTACAGAGGGTGAAAGTGATGAGGACTGGAAGAAAAGTGAACAGAGTGATAAAATGGACAGAAAAAACAAAGCCTAAGGGACACAGGAAGAGGGATTTCTCTAGCAAGTCTTTCTGCTACCTCTTTCTTGAAGCATGCGCAGGAAGGCAAGAAGGATGCAGATATGTGTGGCGTGTGTGGGAAACATTTTGAGACCCAGGAAACCTTGAAGCTTCGCTTGTAAGCTTACCCCCAAATAAATGACTGTGAAGTTTGCGGCAAACATTTTGAAGGCCACAAACACACGGAGCTGTACATGAGAACACACACAGGAGAGAAACCATTTGTCTGCACTGTCTCTAAATGGAAACCCGATGGGGCATATGAGAGCTCCCACTGGCGAGAGCCCATGTGTTTGCAGCATGTGTGGTCGGAGCTTTAGCTTTGAAGAATACATGAAGGCTCACATGAGAATCCATACGGAGGAGAAGCTGTTTCTTTGCAGGATCTGCAGAAAAGAGTTCAGGCAAAGGGGTGCTCTGAAAACACACATGAAGATCCATACAGCAGCGTCCACACATCAAAGCGTGATCTGTGATAAAAAGTTGTATAACCCCGACGCGCTGAAGATCCACATGAGATCCCACACAGGTGAGAAGCTCTATCTGTGTAATGTCTGTGGGAAAAGCTTCACTCACCAAACACATGGGTGTCCACAAAGGAGAGCTGACACATCCCGTGGGAAAACATTCCTGAGGAAAGACGAACTGAAAAGACATCTAAAAACTCACGGGGATGAATCCATCCAGCTGATCAGTCTATTAAAGTCTTTAAGGCTGAGATTAGGTACTACTTATTAATCCAAACAGTCAGGTTACATCAATCAGGTCTTACTGTTAGATTTCATTTGAGCACCAAGGTAAACATGCACAGTTTCAGAGACTAAATGATGTTAACTCTGAAATCCAGTCCCTTATATTTTGGCTTGATGTCCTTTTTGTTATAAGATTTGAATTTGAATATTTCAATCAGGTAAAAAAATCACATATGGAAATATTTTCATTGGATGTTTCCAGTCATCTTTTTGTTTGCTTGCCATTTTTTAAAGAAGAAATCATATGCAAATGTGTAAAATGTTTGTGCTTTAATTATAAAAACAGCTCTGTATGATTTCGCAGTTAATACCTTCTTATGTAGAGCTTCACATCTTATTTTTTCAAAGTCACTATAAATGAAAATTACAGCAATAAATGTATATTTCCTTTATAGATTTTCAGTAGTTTTTTATAGTTGAAACATTATTTAAAAAAATAAATCTCCAATAAGTTTGATAAAGAATATAGTTGGTCTAAAGAAATGCTGTATTTGCATATTCGGAATTCTTGGATGCAAGCGGTTGAAGGATGTTAGTCTGCAAAACAGGGAATGACATTTTTCAGCGATGTTATTGGTCAAATTCCTCTTTTTCTTCTTCTCTGCTCAGTTTTGGGGTCACCACAGCAGATCACCTCCAACTCACCCTATCATTAGCGTCCTCCTCTGTTACACCAACCCTCTGCATGTCCCGTCAGCTCTTTCTCTTTACCAATGATGGTTCCATCATGCCTTCCCCTTCTCCTCTTCGTTTGTCTTTAGCTAACAGTAGCACAGTTTCCACCAGCACCCTGTTAACCCCGACCAATTCCAGCATAGAAATCACATTCTTGATGATCTGCATGTTTGATTTATGCCAGATGTTGACGTATAAAGTGAAAAAGTTTGTTGCAAAGATCCTTTTTATATATAGAATTTTTTAAATATATATTTTTGTCTAAAATTTGTTAGATGCACAATGTAAGGGGTCACATGACCAGTGTTTAGTTAAGATCATGACTGGGGCATTGTGGGTCACAAGTGGCATGGAAGCATGGACATATAGCCCCCTGAATACCCTTATACTGCATTCGGTCTAAGACGTGTATACAATTATCATTTTTACCTATTTATATTGTGTAATGTTTTGTAATGTGTTATACTGCCTTTACAAGGAGAATGGGTCACATGTTTAGTGACTGCATTTCATTTATTTGGCATTATTTACTGGTGGACACTAGCATGTGAGGCATATATGTTGTGATACACAAAGCTCTTCAGCATACATCTTCTGGTCTTTATTGTCTTTTAGTTTCCATGGGGTTTCTTGGAGAAGGAGAGAGGGAGACTAAATGACGTCTTAAAGACATCGGTATGATTCATGTCCAGTGTTTCATTGGGCCTGTGCAACCAGAAAGAGAAATCAGACTGACTCGCAGAGGTTCAGTTTAAACACAATTTATTTTTCTGCTTAAATAATTACTTGGATCATCCAGTGTAGGCTATGTTGGTTTGTCATACATGTTGGTACCAGATTTATTATCAACAATGGATGCTTAGGGTGGATTCATATGAAAAAAAAAAACACAGAAAAATGATTTACACATGAACAGGAAGTCACATTTTTAATAACTGACAGTGATTTGTGTGTGATTACAAAGATTTAGATTTGAGTGATGGGGCTAAAAATGAGATTCTCTGTTCTCGTGTAAATAGAAGCAAATAAACAAGATAAAAATCATCAAAGTAAAAGTCCCCTTTTAAAAACCACAGTAGAACTAAAAGCTTAAACATACACTTTTAGTATGCATGGATTTTTTTTTTTATGTTAATCACACACACAAACACACACACACACACGCACACACACAGCGTTGCTAGCGGTCTAGAGCTAACAATGTGCTAGTCTAAAAGATGCATTGGACAGTGTCAGTACTTTCCCGTTGCATAAGAAGGATGCTGTAGTATCTCGTCACTAGGATGTGGAGTGTCATTTCATTTGTAAAAAAAAGAAAAGAAAAAGAAATCAAATTAAAAAAAACAGTTATAGATGACAGATGTTTGGGTTACTATGAGTGCTCACACAGACAGAAGTACCATCACACCCTCTCTAAGTTGTATTACAGTGCTTTGAATTAAGAGAAAGAAAGGAAAGCGTTAAAAATAAAGTGACGTCACATGCAGCAAAATATCATTTCTCTGAAGAATGTCCCTCAGACAGAGCGGAGTAGCTGTTGGCTTTAAAGAAAATGTCCTCTGTTTAAAATCAAGCATCATTTTTTTTCTCCATTCGTTTCATTCACATACAGCTTTTTTTGTTCCTTTTCATATTTGGGAAGAGCATGTCAGGTGACACACTCCAGGCTGCACGAACAGTGTCGACCTCTCAATACAAATGCACAGGCTCTGCAAAGCTTCATCAACTCAAATCAGTGCATAAACAATCTGTGAAGCTACCGATTCTTTTTTTTAAAGATTTTATACAGTGTCATTTATGTACAACAAAAACACCCAGGTACTATTATATCTCCTTTGTTTTGTTTTATAAAAGAACCACATGGTGCACCCCAATACTGAGTGCAGAAGGAAAAAATAAAGCCATACAAGGCGAGTGTCTGAGAGAGTGAAGTCTTTTTCCCCGCTGTTTGTGCCGTCTTTGGTCACAGACGCCTTTCATTCGCCGAAGATTAAAGAAGTTTCCAGCTCACGTCCATGCGTGTCCTTCGGTGTTGTTTTCCAACAGTGAGTGAGTTTGGTGACATGCTCATGCGAAATCAAAGAAAAGTAACGTGTTGTCTTGCTGAAAACCATGCGTTGTAAAGCGAAAGCTTCAGACACGTGTTGGCTCCCGGTTTCATTGGCTCCGGTCTGTTTTTCCTCCCAGGGTCGTGTGTGGGGGTCACAGGTGGATGTCCGTGGACCTGAGTGTAAAGGAAAGTTTATACTTCAGATTGAGTTGTGGTTTTAAAAAAGTGTTTTACGATTGCAGTTTTAAATTATAATTTTTTGTCTTTTCTTGGACTCAATTGTAATTGTGTTTTCATTGATTCTCCTGTTTAAATGTTTCATTTACTCACTGCACCACCTTGTGGTACAAATTGGAATTACATGAAAGTACCATCTGGCCCTAGTTCATTCCAGTTGATATCTGTTCTACACAGTACAAAGACATTTTGGATATACAATCATAAGCAATTGTTTGTTCATATTCTTTTGATAGCTTTAGTTAATTTTGGAATGTTATAGAAAGTGTCCTCCAAAACCTCGCAAGTAATTAGTTTTCATTTTTGTTTACACCCAACATGAAACAGTGATGTATATTTTTCAGAGTTTTTCGGGTATATTTTTTAAAATGCTAACTAGAACATAAAAGTCACATTTAGATGTCAACTAGCAACTTAACTTACTGCTAGCTTTTAAATCCTTGCAAATATTCTTGATAACAAGCATCTGCATGGTGCGCTTGACTGTAATGCCTGGGAGTACAACAGCACTGACAATTTTATTGCAGTTGAAAAACTCAGTTCTTGTCTTGCTGATTAAATCAGAGTTAAAAGGTAGATGGCTTCAAACTCAGCATACAGACATCTGAGTGGTCTTACCTCTAAATTTCATAATTAAAGTCTTCAGCTAAACATGCCTTTATATACCATACTTTATATTAAGCAAAAAATATAAACTATATTTTTATTGTATTTACAAAAACACATAATTAATCTTTATGGTCAATTTTTGGGTAACTTACTAGAGTTTTTAGTGTCTTTATGAGTGGCCTCTTACCAGTTGTAGTTGAGAGCTCTACTGTTACGATTGACTTTTCCTCCCTGGTTTCTTGTTGGCACCGTTTCCAGGCTTGGCAGAAGGAGATTAAGAAAAGCAGCGAGGTTCAGCACAAGACAGGAACAAACAAAAGAGAGAGAGAGAGAGGGGGAGAAAGGAAATGTCAGTACTGAACTCAGGCTAGGTATGATCCGTGAGTGTTAATGAAGCACAGTTTGGTTCATCTTCTGCATCAGGCAGCATGCTGGAGGAAAGATGAGTTTAAGGAGAGAAAAATATTAAAATTACTCCATCTGTATATTTGCAAATGAAATCACACATGCTTAATAGAGAGAATAAAGACATTCTATATTAGTTGAATTACTTGATATTAGTAGTTCTCAAACCCAACCTAGAGGCTGTGGCTGCTACTGAGGAAACACACACTGCAACCACTGCAAACTGTATTCAGACAGTAAGGTTGCTGTTATGAAACTGTTCTAAACTGTACAGCATTTCATAAACTCACACTCAGTTTTTCACACAGGAAACAGCAAACAAAACCTAAATGCCAAAATAAAGTTTAAGTTGCATGAATATCACGATTTAGTCATTACATTTCACACTTCTGTCATTTTACCATTTTGTATGGATAAACCAATCTTAGCCAAGATCTTCATCTTCTGTTTTTACATGCG
This sequence comes from Oreochromis niloticus, assembly GCF_001858045.2. Taxonomy (NCBI): domain Eukaryota; kingdom Metazoa; phylum Chordata; class Actinopteri; order Cichliformes; family Cichlidae; genus Oreochromis; species Oreochromis niloticus. The sequence goes on from NC_031973.2 coordinate 6,537,820, forward strand.
TAAACTGATGTGTATTTATAAATGTACTTGAGGCCCCCAGTGAAGATATGACCATTGCATTTTGTCTTTGCCCACCTGTCTCTTGCTTCTCCTGACCAACCTGCTTCGCCCAAATTTTAGCTGGACTTTTAGGTGCTGTTTTTTGTTTTTTTATCACAAATGCTTTTTTTGGTCTTAATCACAGCTCAGCTGTGCTTCAGGTTCAACTTGGGGCAAGAAGGGTCTTGAACCTGAACTAAAACTTATTGCTTGGTCCACCAGAGGCTACTAGAGAGCATTTCTTTGTGTTAGCTTGCTCTACAAAAACTAAACCTTCAGTGATGATAATTATCAACTTTCTTTGGCAACCCGGGCTTTCTGCTTTAGGATCTATGCATGCTCACATCAAAGGGAGTGTTTGATGCATCATTTTACTCTTTTTTTACACAAATGGGTTTATTGAGTGTCACCTACAGAGAAACGGGATGCAACCAAGCACTTCGTATGGAAAAGCATTTGTGGAAATGTGATGCTTCTAGACAATTTCACAACAAAACCCTGAATATAAACCACTCTGGACCATGTTATCGGTTCAGCAGAAGTTGCCATGGTGATCTAGTCAGGCTAAACATACCTCACTAACCCATTAATCTCGCTTTGTAGTACACCTCCCCTCACTGGAATGCAGTTTACTTTGGTTTATGGCTGCCTTAATGCTGTCAGATTGTGTGTCCTCTGCTCATCTAAAAGGTGATTAAGAGTTTCCATTGATTGATTAAGAGTTTACACAAACAGCTTCATGCAGACAGCTCAGCTCACTAAGTCAGGCAGTTTGTTTCGACAGCAACCTCAGTTTTCACTCTGTGAGGCTCCTCCTTATGGCCATGTCGGGAGCGCTTCCCCTTCTTCTTGCCCTTCCCCCCCGTGGCTCTTGCTGCCGCTCCTGATGAAGAAGCAGTGTCAGCTCCACCTGAAGCTACACCACCACCAACACCTCCTCCACCAGCAGCAACAGGTTCTTCTGCTGCAATAAATTCGCCTTCACTTTGCCTCCTTTCCTCTGAGCTGAACACTCTGCGTACAACCTTTCTGATCACCTGCAGGGGCAGAAGCATGTCAGCAGGAGGAGGGTGGGGGTGTTGAGAGGAGAAGCGATAGAGAAAAGGATGAGGGAGATATGTAGAAGTGTTGTGTAAAAGTCAATGGGATGGTATGTGATAGGCTTGTTTCATGCATCTAAGAGGTTGTCGGCATCATTGTGACAATGAGGTCCAATCTGAATTCCCCTCCTTGGCCCAAACCCTCAATTTTGAAGGGTACTGGTCATCTAATCCTTCTAGTCTGCACATGGACAGCAAACTGGAGGGTGAGATGACCAATCAATCCCAAACCAAGGGCATATGGCCAAAGGGGAAACAGATCGAGCCCACATAACAGATTTGTGCCTTTCATGGTTCATCGTTTTCCCTATTAAATTTTACTGTGGCTGTACATGGCATATACATGTGGTGTAAGACAAGAAAAGCAATGGAGGAGAAAGACTGGTTACTTTTCTGGTGACCAGATTCCCATCTTCATCTATGAACTGCTCCTCTGTCACAGAGTCTCCAGGAATGTTTCTGGCCTCCTCTCCCTGGGGTGAAAGTTTTTATATGGATGGAAAAGTGAGAAAGAAATGAGGAAGGTAAAGGTGCAGGTAGGGTTAGCTCCAAGACTGTTATTCATCGAATAAATAAAGCAGCATTTCCAAACAGCCCACAAATAATAATGGATGCAAAACCAGGATAATTGCCCTAGAACATATTTATCATATAAAGTGGAAAGGTTTTGGAAAGGTGAGTATTTAGATTGGCAGGTTTGTTAAATCATGTAATAATACTCCATCCTGCGGGCCGTCTCAACGCATCCAAACTTCAAAATCCAAGCCAGCAGGAGCAAAAGCCCTGGAAACTCCAATGCTGTTTAAAAGACATTTATAATGTAGAAATATGGAAAAAATACAATAAAAGTGTTTCTTTTAAACAAAGCTTCAGAAGGATGTGTCCATAGATGGAAAAAAAAGTTCAGGCAAAACCTCGTTCAAAAACACTTAAAACACTACAAATGCGTCCTATTATCAACTCAAAATAAACCTCGATAGAGCCAGAGATTGTAACAAAACAATAAAGAATACAGAATATAACTGGTATCCACTGGTGTCGAGCCAGTTTGGCCTTTTGTGGAGGGTGTGAAGAGGTTGTGTTGAATGTTGAATGATGGCTGGAGTAATTTCAGTGGAAACAGGATGCACCTGAGCTCAATTTTCAGTGTCACAGCAAAGACTGTGAATACTTATGTACATGTTATATTCTTGTTTTAGTTTAGTTTTTTTTATTTTTATTAAATTTAAAGGATCTTCAAGCAGACTTTTTCCACTTTGTCATTATGAGATATTGTGTATAGAATTTTGGGGTGAAAAAAATGTATTTAATTAATTTCAAATAAGGTTGTAACATGACAGAATGTGGAACAAGTGAGCTCCAACATGGGCAATGTGTCAATTCCAAAGCAGCATTATTTCAGCTATCCTAAATGTAAATATATGCTGATTTAATCTTGTTAATTTGTATGAAGGCCTCACTTAGGGCTTTATGAATCCAGGGTTGATTTTTTTAAAAACTATTTTCAGATTTTTTTTATTTTTTAGACTAAGCAATTAACTAATGACTCCCTGGAAACACTTAGCACTTAGCATCAATAATTAAAATATCTATTAGTTGCTTCTAGCTGATGCAAAAAAGAAGCTTAAATATAAGGCCACCTTTTTTTTTCGCCCATCAGAAGAAGCTTGGCACATTACTTTTAGTCAGTGAATTAAATATATATGGTAAAGCAAAACCAACAATCCATCAGCCAGGTAGATGAGCACAAGCAAGGCAAGCAAGCAATTAGAACTTAATGCTATAGCAAAGCTAAACGTATAAACAGCTGTAGTCAAGTTTCTATTTCAATTTAGAGAAAATTTACAACTCCTCTTTGGGTCATATGTTAATCTAAAAAATGCCTCTTTGTTTGCTCACACATATCCCGTCTCCAGTTATCTTTTAAAGTTACTATAGCTGCACACACACTCCACTCCATGTTAACAAACCTGCACAAAAACACTGCTACTGTCATGCTCAGCACACATAGCAAATAGCTTCTGTTCAGTCTCTCGCTATCGGTCCACTGCACTCTGCTTCAACATGTCTCTGCACACCAGGCCTAACAGACCTTGAGTACAACCCGTCTGCGTATCACCCTGGTAGTGACAGTGGTCTCCTCATCAGAGTCGGACACCTTCTCTCTAACACTCTCCTGATGAAGGCAGCCCAGCAGCAGAGTAACGTCAACGAGGCCAGAGTGTGTGGGATTCATATAAGAAGTTAACATATGATAGAAGAATTGGGCTAATCTAAGAGGGTTAAATATTTTAAGCCCACATAACAACAGGAGAATAATATAATACACAGTTATAGACTTTTTCAAGGCTTCAAGACAAGATTCTCTGTGAAGGACCGATTCCCACCTGGACTTTGTGCTGGGACTTGTTGCCTCCCTCCTCGTCTCCTCTGCTTGGTCCCGCTGTGCTGCTGTCCTCCTGGGATTCCTTCCTCCTGGGCTCCTTTTCCATCCCTTCCCTGGCTGATTCAGTGTGACCTCCATTCTGTTTGTTGGTCTGAACCTGGGGCTCCTCCAGCGAATCAGCTAGACTGTCAGGGCTGGACGAGTTAAATAGATTTAGGACAATACACTTGGGAGCAGAAAGATGTGACAGTAAATTTCAAATAAAATCAAGTCCTACCTGCCCTCCTCAGAGCCCGGGCTGGGGCCAGGGGCTGCTGACTCCCCGATTGCACCAGACGTCTCACTGCTCCTGCCTGGAACTGAATAAATGTCTTTTTCTGCTTTCCGTACTTGTTCAAGGATGGCATTCACAAGCTCCTCTGACACCTCCTCTTCCTCCATGCCCTCTTCCAGCTTTATATCCTCCAGCAGACTCTGCAACCTCTCCTGCGTCATTTCCTCCTCTTCTTCCTCCACTCCATTTCCAAGACCAGTGTCTGCGGTAGCCTCCTCTTTTACGGCCCCTCCCTGACTCTCCAAAACAAGATGGTCTCCTGCTTTTACTTCTTCTGTCTCCTTTCCTGATTGCTCTACCAACCGTCTGTCATTATCTGGCCTCTCTACACACACCAATCCTGTTTTTTCTTCGGTAAACATCTCAGTTTCTGTATCTTCAGGCCCAGCAATAGGTAGCTCTGTGGCAGTGGAGCCTGGACCCGGGGCCACTGTGAGGGGGTCGCTGCTGGAGGTGCTGGTGGTCTGAGTGAGAGAGAGGTCGCTAGGTCTAGTAAGCGTGGACTTGTTAGGGGACTCTACTAAAGGATCGCCCTCGCTAAAGAAGTCGTCTGAGCGCAGTGGGGTTGGGGGCACGTAGTTGAGGTCTGAGGGGGTTTGGAGCTCCAGATCTATATTGTCGTAGCCTGGGTGGATTGTAGGAGTACAGGATTAGAGGGTAAGAGGATTGAAGAGGGGGTAAAGATTAAAAAAAGGGGGTTGGAAGAGGGAGGGAAGGTAAAGTGGTGGAGGTGATGAAATGAGAAACATTTGAAACATTTAAGGGTAGCATCTGTTCAAAAGTCACAAGTGTAACTGATCAGGTAGCAGAATAAGATGTAAACACAACTTTACATATTATAAAGTTATTATGGTGAACCTTTGTCTGTTTACACCGAGTGGTAACTTCCTGGGAACTGCACCTCTAGATTCTGCTTGTGGTATTTGTGCATTTGGTGGGTGAATTTTAGTATTCAGAAATATATCAAATTGAAATAAGAAAAAAAAATACTTCATGCCATTACCTTTAAAGTCTATGGATGCAAAGTATTACATCCGTATTTGATCTCAAATCACACATACATAGAGCAGGCATGGGGCAATATTTGCAGTGGAATTTGCTGGCTGAATGGGAGCCTCTGACCCTTTAAGCTATAATTTAATCTTTGTGAACTGCTCAGAAACATAACTGGCTCTTTAGATGCTAAACACACCTATACACATCTACAAAGGTCCCAGTGTGCTTTCAGCTGAATTCTTGCGACATATTTTTACAACTACAAGTTTAATTAGGTCATAGAGTTTGGAAATAAAAAAGCTAAACACCCACATTGTTGTTAAGAGAGGCATACCCTTCATGTCTCTTCTGAACTAAAAACAGGCCATTCATCAGGCGTTCAGCTAGTTTAAATGCACGATGTGTTGAGGATATTTTGCACAATCGGTGTCCAGAGTGAGTTAATTAATCTATTTCTTCACTTAGAGGAAACATCTCTCCTGCTTTGTACACCATGCCATCTAAGACAAATATTTTGACACTTTTGTTTCTTTGGCTGCATTTCTCTCCGAATGTGTTGTGCCGGGACTGGATTGCTTCTTGCAGAACAAACCAGCGTTCAAACCAGACTCTGTAATTTATTCCTGTGGATAAATGATAATGCTATTCCAGTTGTACTCTGTAATATATACGAACATCAGATTTGTTGTGTTTAAATCTTGTTCTGTTGCTCCAGAAGTAGAAAAAGAATCAATAATTCTTTTTCTTTTAAATAAAGTACTTTTAAATGACTTTTGAACCAGCCCTACTGAGGAGACATGACCACATCAAAAAGTAGTGGAAACAGAGAAATACACAAAATATAAAAATAAAACCAAAAACCTGGCATATACTGTTTATGTATCCTAAAATTGGCACTTGAGTCAGATGAGTTTTCTTTTTAAACCTACGCAGCCTTAGACCCAGCCTCACTCAAATAAATGCAACATTAGTGAAGTTAGTGAGGCGGGAGACTTCATTACAATGCTTTAAAACAAGCTGGACTTCATTTTCAGTAATTAGGTCAGTTTATGAGCAAAAGCTTGAGAAGAGTTCAGGTAGCTTAGTTGTGCTGGTTCAAACAAAAGGCAGTGAGAAGCACACAGGCCTCTAAATGTAAACCTCAGGAACTGAACGATCTCGCCTGAAGTAAGGAGGAACACCAGGAGGGAGGGGAGAGGGTGGGGGAGATGGGGGAGGTGGAGATAGAGAATGGCGATTTTGAGGTGGAGAAGAGGATGAAGAGCAAGGACAGAGAGGAGGTGTAGAAGAGGGAGGAAGTAAAGGTGGAGAGGAGGCACATATTAAAGATGGAGAAGGAGAAGAGAGGACAGTAGTAGCTGAGAAGGTGGGAGGAGAGGCACAAGGGAGAGAAGACTCAGCAGATGTAGGAGAGGCAGAATGAGGAGGCGGTAAAAGGTGAAGAGTTGGGAGGGAGGAAGAAAGAGGAGGCAGGGGCTTGTAGAGGGCCAAGGACGGAAAGTGAGGAGAGAAGAAAGAAGGGCAGCTAAAAGGACTTTGAGGGGAGGAGGGAAGAGGAGGGGAATAAGGCAGAGTGAAGAAGTGAGGGAGAACAGGGGCCACAGGCAGGAGGTAAACAGGAGGTGTGGAAGGGGGAGATGGGAAGAAAAAGACAGAGGAGGAAGAGAAAGTGTTGATATGGGTGGTTTGAATGGGTGGAGAGGAAGAAGAAAGGGAGGTGGTGTGCAGAGGGGAAGGCTGAGACGTTTGAGGACTTCTAAGAAGTTTTGGAGCTGTTGCAATTAGCAAGGTTCACAAGACACAAAACAAAAGGCACAGAACAAATGTTAGACAAAAACTGGTTAGAAGACAAAACACAGCATGTAAAAATAAAACAGGTCAAACACAGACAATGAAGTGAACATGTGACTGATGAAGGCTTAAAATCTACGAAGCTGCAGAAGCGAAGAGATTGAGCATAGGACTCAACGGGTTGCTCATCTCAGCTGATAAGCAAGAAGAGGCATCATAGTCAGCAGGAGTATCATCTTTTTGGGCCCTTCACCCCAGGGTAGTAAAAATAATTTCAGATCTCGCTGGAAAACTGAGGTTTTACAGTCTAGGATGTTTAAAGAGGAGGAGATGTTTATAAAAAGAGAAAGGGCAAATGCTTGGACATACTAAAAGTCTAGACTCTATAAATTCCAAGTTCTAATACCGCCACTCTCTAAGAGAAATCCAGACTTTTACTAATTTTATGCAGAGCATACTAAAGTATGAGGTTTTGTGACCCTGTCCATAAAACCTGCATGTGCTGTTCTGTAGATCGCTCCATGAAAGTCCCATTCTGACCATGTGCACTTGTGCCTCTGTGATGCGCACTGAATCTCCTCCAGTCTATCATAAAAATGACTCTATCTCAAATCATTTAGGCAAAATGACTAAAGTTGCAGGGATCCAAATCAGATGAGTAGAGCAGGTGATTTTGTTATTTCTTCCTTTTTAATCCACTATTTGCTGGTATAAGATGGCTTCCTTGAAGTTCCCCCATCAGAACTCGTCATCCTTCAAAGACATCTAAAGGATGCCTGATCCTGCTCCCCAGGATCAATCTCACATCTGTGGTGAATCTTTCGATGTGAGCGGCCGACACATTGCCAGCATTTATGCATTTATGTGTCATATTTTTCTTGGGAGGCAAATACATTAGTTGCTCAAGTTTTTCCTGTTCTTTGTACATTCATAACTGCTGTTTTGTCTCTAGATTGTAGGTGAAAAACTCTCATCACCAATGATGTTAAAGTCAAAAGGTCATGTAGGCTCAATCTGCAAGTTTGAGGTTCATGCTGAAATCACAGTCAGCAGTCAGAACGACTTTCACGGAGTGACCTAAAAATGGCAGCCAGTTGAAAGCGGTCTATTGGTGCAAAAGGACGTGATGTCGAAATCTGATTAAATTCAGATCAAGTATGGTTTGTGGACAAAGTTGCAGAACCTTATGATAACACCTCAAATCAGATTTCTTACTAAAAGGAAATTACACAGTATGCCACCAATGTTTAGACTGTTTCATGGAAAAAGGTCCTGAATGTTTCACATCGAAAAGTTCAGAAGAATGGCCATGATTCACATTTGCCAAACCAAACAATAACTTCTCAACCTTAAATTGATTTTTTTAAGACTTGATAGTCTTTAAGGTTTGGTTTGGCAAATGTACATTGGGTTAAATGATCTTTACTGTTAGAGACTCCCCTGGAGCACTTCTATGCCATGGATAAGAGCATCTGAAATGGGCCTTGACAGCAATTAGCTCTCAGTGTCATCCAGCTTGCGCAGAGGCTGACAAGAGCGATCTTAAACTCTCACCAAAGAGCTGTAAGATTGCTAGATTCCTCCACAACCTGTAGAAAGCTGTTAGTAATGACAGACTGTGCTGTTCTAGTCTTATTCTACTCAACTGCAAGGGTGGGAGCAGAAGCTATGACTGGATCCTGAAGCTGCTGAGGTTAGCAAAAGGTAGCCATTGGTGGGAAGTAGCTGATTAGTGCTGCTCAGTAGACAAGGGCATTTGCTGTGGAAATTAGTCACTCAGAAGCAAGAGGAAGAGGAGGATGAAGAGGCAGGGAGTCTGCTGGTCTCAAAGCAGAGGAAGCTACAGTGGAGCGTAGAGGCTGGGAGGCTGGGAGGAACCAGGAGATGACAGGTATCACATAGCTAACAGCAGTGACACAGAAGCATTAGTATACACTGTACACTTTGAAAAAAGGCGTTTCATTTTCAACTCATCTGTGAGTGCCGTGTGGAGCAGAGCACATCCAAAACCAAATGTGCAAGTCATCAAAAAATAAAAAACCACTTCTGGATGTGTTGAAAAGGCTTCGCCCATTTAAAGAGTGTTAGAAGTGTATTAATGTGAGTCAACAACAACAGAGCAGGCAGCCCTTCACACAAAGCCATAGCCATGCATTTTGTTAATCTACTTAAGTCGGTTCCCCTTGAAATCATCTTTGCAAAAAGATCACCTCAGGTCTGTCGTTATTCAAGGCAACAGGAACACTGATCCTTGTGTTAAGATGACTTCAAGAAAACCTCATTAGACAGACTGGAAATGAGACCATTTCAGAATTTTGTTTTAAAGTGTTTTAAAGTGAAAAATGTATTTTACTGTACAACATTCATAGCAATGGTTCTGTAATATCGATGGGAAAAAGGTTGGCATTGCATTTGGTGACAGAAGTTAATAATTAGTCATCATTACTCGTGCTAATTTTAATCATGTTAAACTGTACTTCCTTAAATAAAAACTAGCAGTCGGTTAATAGAACTGCAGTAATAGCCAGGGACAAAAGACAGGCTAGAGAAATAAAAAAGCATTGTTACTGCTTTAACTGAAGACATTCGTGAATATAATTATGCTGTTTATTATATGCTGATTCTGACATGCTTTTCTTTTCAGTCCTCTGATACTATGTGGTGGTTGTTGAGTTGTCAAAGGGATTGGCAATCTTCAGCCTGCAGTGCTGCTCCCCGTGTCCACCCTTTGGCTCTACCCCTGTTTTATGAAGCTTGTGCTTAAGTTCAATAAGGAAGATCTGTAATCACTCATCTGCTTGCATTCCTGGGCGTTCAGCTTCTTTTCTGTTTACATGTTTACCGCTTTCCCACGCTGTCAATCTCAATAATCTGACATCATTTCTTTAGTCCGATCATCTTCTTGTCATTCTACCTTTCAGGCTCTCTTTCATGCAACCCACCACCTCCCCATCTCCACCTCAGCCAGAGCTCTATTTAAGCCTCAGTCTTCATCTTCACCACCATCAGTGTCTAGACTCCAGGGGGTCCTGTCCTAAATCCATCACCGCTGGAATTTTCTTCTGCTATAATGGGTCATCAGAGTCTAATCGCCGAATACATGAATTTCTCCATCTCAATAAATCATGTTCAATTCTTCCAAGTAATCTCTCCTTATTGAAATATAGTTATCTAATGATATATTAACAATGTGTTTTTAAAGTGGAAAACTGTCAAATTAATAAAAGAAAATACAGTATTTTGTATATAAAAAGTGACTACAGTGGTCTTAAAAACACAGAGGACTAACAATAAAGCATTTTCATTTGAAATGTACTTGAGAACCTATCTGCAATGTGAGGAAGGAAACGGCACATTATGGTAAAAGTTCTGAAATGGCCTTCAATGTGTCTGTCAGAGTCACAAACTGCTGCCATACTTCATTTTCATACAAGAGGAAAGAGAGAAATACAGAAGAGGGAGAGAAAAGGGTCTGCCATACTGCTTAAAGCAAGCATGCCATTGTTAAAAATTGGTTGTTATAATTATGTTTTCATGTATCCTCATGTCATGGCTGTGTTTAATTATAAAAACACACATAAACATAACTATTGTTAAACCAAATTACAAAGCAGTGCCCTGCCCCATCTGAAAAATTCATTTCAAGATGTCAAAAAAATGCATTTATCAGCGGGGACAGAGGCGGCATTCATTTCCTTCATCATGCTTTTGTACATCTGACAAAAACAATGAAACATATTATAAGTTTCATGCACCCAAAAATGGTACAGAGTTTCCTGCGCTGAATTAAAATCAATAATATGGGAACGAATTTCTATCAATCTGTCACTTGTCATTACAGTTCCAAAGACTGAGTGCTATGAACGAATTGCACTGGCCTGTGTTGGTGAACGAACAAGCTGACTGCTCAATAAACACGGCTCCAGTGCGTTTACTACCTGACGGTCCATTATCTGACATGAACTCAATGAACCTGCTGGAGCATTAATTCACTTTGGTCATTAACTTCCACAGTTTAGTCAAGCCTGATTGGTTCAATATTTATTTACGCAGTCATGTCCGACTGCCTCTGGCTGAGAGAGGTGGTGAAGAAGGGTGAAGGGATAGACTGAGAGATAGACTGAGTTCAGCTAGGGTGGGCTACACTTTACCATCGGACTGATCCGGGAATACTGCGTTATCATCGGCAAAGCAGCGTGTGCCTGAAATGTTACCGTAGTCAAATATGGGCCCTTCCAGCAAAGTCACAATATCCAACCGATTGATCTTAGTCAGCACCGCGGTTAAAGCATCCGCTGGGGAGGAGAGAGACAGGAATTACTTCATAAGGTGATGTTGTGGCCTCACAAACATTGATAATGTCCTTTTATTGATTCGTTTTCTCATAAACCAGCAACCGAAATGTATATGAGTATGAATTTCAGCAGCCATATCTACTTCTGTACTTACTTGTGGCATTTTTACCGTCCCTGTGCACCCATTTCTTTAGGAGCATGAAGCTCTGTGCCGTCAGGGAATTGGGGTTTTCCACTCTGATCAAGTTGATCTCATCCACAGAGAAATCCAGCTCCCTGGCCAGCTCTGTAACAGCAGCATATAGATGAATTGCAGGGCTGGAGTTCTACAACAGGACATTATTTACCACCAAAGTTACATGTTTTGTTTTATCTGGTCTGTGGGCTACGCTTACTCATGCTCTTGTTAGTCCCACAGCCATCCATTCACACAAGCGAAACTCAAACATACAAAGAGCTAAAGTGAAACTAAGTGCCATTAGTTTTAAAAAAATCTTTTTTATCTTATCTTTTAAAAAAAAAAAAATTGAGCTATTGTTCCCTTTCTTGTTCTCTCTTGTTCCCTCTTTTTAACCAGTCAGCATTCAACCTATGCACAACATTGTCCATGTCAAGCTGACACGACGTGTTGTTGGTTTTCTGGAGAACTGCTTGCAAGCGTGATGCCACTGCCATTGCCAGCATTTACACCTGTGGTAAGAATGTGGGTGGTGTGCCTCTGTTGCTCTGGAGTTTTGCTGCATCTGATGCCAGTGCGATGCATCGCTTCCTTCTTTTTTGTAAAGTTAAATCATTGTGAGACAATAGACGATCATTTCACTTTATCACTATTTACTGGCATGCATGCCAAAGCCTGCTCAAACGTGACTAGAACTCATACTACAAAGAGAAAGCAAACAGAAAAGGTGTCCCTAGCTTACAGATCTGGCACGTTCATATGAAGATCTCCGTTTATAGCGATTGCTCTCTAGTTGATAAATCTGACAGTATCATGCCTAACAAAGGAAAATGTGTAGAAAAACAAATACAGCAACAGTATTTAGCTAGAAAATGCATGTGGAGAAAGTGGCATTTTGAATTAGTTTTCATGTTTGCATCATTTACATCTGATCTGGGCCCATGTTACAGGCTACACTTGATTGCCTACAAAGCAGGAGGTGACGGATGTGCTGATACACTGATTAAACTGCAGCACCGAAATGAATTACTGCCAAACAATGTGTCAGACACAGTCTGCAGCTAATGAAGGACTAGAATTACGACTCTAAATCTAAACCCACGAGAAGCTAATGTTCAGCAGGTCTGATGGTTCACTGCAGCTCTGCAATTGGAACACACATTAAATATGGATTAGATTCCTTCTCTCAGCTGGGCACTCATTCAGCGGACATACGTTTGCAGTGCACTCACAGCCATTCGCACAAATGCTGGTAGGCGTGGGGCAAAGTGCTGCAGTGCAGGCGGCCGCAGGGGCCACGCCCTAATCGCTGCTCAAGTAAAATATACGCCTGCTATTCCTCTAAAAATACACTCAAATATAAAGATGTAACAAAGCTTTATGCTCCTTAAAATCAATGAAGCTTTCATTGCTTTATATATTTTCTTCACCCTTTCAAATCCTAGTATCTCCTACATGTATTCAGCAGTTAAGTATCTTCACAGTTTGAAAAACATCCAAACATGAGAAGTTTTTTAGTTATTTTTTGTTATATGCTATGTACCAATGATGCTGTAGTATTATGTGGCTATAAATACCACTGTAGTACTGCTCAGTTAAGACGTTTTTATAGTATACGTCCACCAGGTGGCAACAAACCCTTAAAAATTGACACCTAGAGCCCGTTTCAGTCCAGATCATTCCTTCAGCCTTAAAAATTCTCACATTTTATGATAATCATTTTTCTTACATCACTTTGTGGTTCTGTTTGGCTTAATTTTTACACAATGTGAAAGTAAACAAACAAAAAAAAAAAGGGGGAGATGTGTTCAGACTCACCAGTCCAACTGAGTCCAAGGTGGTCAGCTACTATCGCCATGCGGAGGTCTGTTCTCTCACAGGGACTGTGAGGGCCTGTGCGAGGAAGCAAGGAAGGGCAGGGTACAAACAGTTAGTGTTATGTAATGACAGAAATTTCCAAATGAATCACATGTGGTTCTCAGTGAGAGACACACACAGAGACTCAGAGAATGTAATGAAAGTAACAGATTGGGATTGTGAACTTTAAGTTTGTCTGTTTTGGACCTTTCACCTTGATGTAACCTGCTAAATAACTACTTAATGAACATTTGTTTTTAATGCAGTGTTTATATTAAACAGAACAAAGAAAGACCAACTTTAGCTCACTGTCCCACATCTCACTTCTAAGAAAAAAAGAGATTTTCTGGCCTGACAAACCTCAATGTTCTGTTAAGAAACTAAATGCTTATTTAAATAGTTTTAGGATTTTTTCTGCTCTTTTGATGAAAACTGGATGACAAGGAATCCAATACTATCTGTCTGTTTGGTATTAATTTAGTCATAGTCTATGGTTTACTTAGCTTAACACAAAACCTACCACAACTGCTGAAGCTCTCTAATGAGATGTTTTAAGGGCTATATTCTACAGCTTTTGATTTCATTTCCAGACCTTGTGTGGGCCTCCACATCATCTGTACCCAGGGATGGGAAACATTTGCACAGTTTTGATTATGCAACCTTTAAAAGAAGTAACTCTAATGTTACTTACTCTAACCTACATTTAAAAAGAAGTATTAAAACATACAACTATAATGAAGCATTACTTGATTACATTTTGATCAGTTCTTTAAAATATGACAACTTTACAATTAGATGCACCCTTCATTCCAACCTGTCGTGGCAGATGGTTCCTCCTCACTGAGCCTGCTTCTACTCTGAGGTTTCTTCCTGGCAAAAGGGAGTTTTTTCTTCCCACTGTTGCCAAGTGCTTGCTCATAGGGGGTTGGCTGATTGTTGGGATTTTCTCTGTTTTACTGCTGAGTTTTTGGCTTACTATGCAAAGTGCCTTGAGGCGGATTCAACTTAAAACCAATCGGATTTCTTTTTGCAAAGACAGAAGATGCTCCTTGCTGGCCATTAGAAGGAATGCAGGTGTCAAACTCTTCCACACTGACATTACTTTGCAGACCTGTTCTTTTATATTCAGTTTATTTTCTTTAGTTCAGTGTACTAAATATTAGGTCTTAATGTAACTGAATCATTATATTAACTATTTTTAGGCTTACGGGTGGCTGATAATATCAAGGGGAATCAAAGATTTGAGAATCTGTGAGGCCAGAAAAATTCTCAATGACATTTTTACATTAATAAGTTTGATATTTAGTAGTATTAGTTTCCGTAATTAGAGTTCAGAGTATCACATAACTAACCACAAACAATCTACCATCAAGCAACATTCCCACTCACTGATAAAAACAATTCATAGCTTAAACTTGAAATCAAAAGCAATCTAGCTACAACAAAGTGCCAGTGGCTAACTACACTGACATGCCCTTGTGTAGCTGTTATTCAAGTGATTGTCAAGTTCAGCCGATGTATTGTTTTCACAGTGATTTCACAGAGCAAAAGTACCACCAAACATATCTACAAACCAGGCAAGCAGATCAAAACAAACACACCTTCATATTTCCCCCAAACAGTCTAGATCTCAGACACATCTAGAGTGAAGGTGAGTGCCGTGGTGTTGTGTTATGTGGGTCAGTGCAAAGCTAACTTCGTCTTATTGTGAAAGGAATGTACACTCACTAACTTAGCCTCCCAGAGGTGCTTTTGCAACCATTTATGACAACTAAAAGGTGCTTCCTGATATTGAAATTTAATTGCTTGTACCGGTTTCTATCCAAAGACCTTGCTTTCATAAAGCTCTGTCCACCAGAACAGTACTTCTATGATGTTATTAAGTGATATCCTGTTTCCTAAAAGAATTAAAACCTTAAATTATGCGAAAATCTTCTGCTCTACCGAAAGAGCCTGTGACAGATTCTCCATGTTGTAGCCTCTATCTGAACAAATCAGACAGCACAGGACACATAACAAGAATGACAGGAAGAAGAAATGACGGCTACATTACAAAGTCACATCACAAGCACCCACAACGGCTGCATGCATCTCATAGAGAGAAAGGTAAAGTATAACAAGTTTTTAGAAAGAGTTTACAAACTAGTCTCGTTCTCCGTGACAGGAGCGGGGATTGGTTGATCAACCTGACTCCCTTCCTCCTTCTGCTCTTGCTCCTTCCCTCCAAGTGTCCGCCTACTTTTCCTCATGCTCCTCCTCATCCTCTTACTGCTGGCCTGCTCAACCTCAGCTCTCACATCTACAGGAGATGATGTTGATGTAGTGGTGCTGGTGGAGGTGGAGGTAGAGGTGCGTGAAGGGCAGGAACTTCTAGAAGCTCTAGATGGTTGTGACAAGGAAGTGTTCCTGGTAGTGCTGAGGCTGCAGCTCTCTTCATCCTCAGTGAGCAGTGTTTTCCCCTCTAACTTTGCTTCAGCCTCCTTGGAAATGGTTTTGTCCGAAGACTTGGCTATCTGGCTACTGACAGACTTTGCTTTAAAACATTTTGACACTGTGCTGTTCTTTCTCCCCATCTCTTTTGTTGTACTTCTACTGGTGGTTTTTATCAAAATGGGTTTGCTTTTAGCTAGCTGCTTACCATCCCTGGCAGAGTTATTGCTCCTACCCCTAACTGTAGATTTAGTACTGACCTGCTTCTGCTCTTGCAAATAAGAAGGGTATTTAATGGCTTTTAACACTGGAATTTTCGACCTTGGTAATAAAGTCTTAAAAGGATCTAATCGTTCCCTGATTTTAAGCATTCCATGTTTCCTAAGTAGGACTTTATCATTTTTTTGTGACTTGTCTTTCGTCACCAGTTCACTATGACTGCATAGTTTTTGACAGGGTACCCTCAGTGGTAACCTGGACTTGAATATCTGGCTTTTGACCTTTTTGGCTTCAGTGTTTATTATTGCTACATTAGAAAAACCCCTGCCTTCACATCTGCTTTCATTTAACTGGCTGAAGGAAGCTTCTATCCTGCTGACCTCTTGCAGAGTGGATCTTAAAGAGGACAACACATTGTACATGACACTGCCAGTCTGAAAGACATCTGAATGGCACTCTGGGATATTGCTACTGATATTGTCGCTTGATGTTTGCAAATTGCTAATCTGTTGCAAAGGTGCAGAAGAATAATCTGTACTTTGGTAAACTGTGTTTTGAAACTCTGAGGTCCATGCCAAATGATCCGTCTGTTTGGACCTATCTGGAGTAATGTTTGATGCACAAAAATTAAAATAGTCTGTGTAATTTGATGTTGCATGGTAAAAACTATCTACAGTTGCCCCTGAGGTTTTGTCTTTACAATGATCAAAGGTGCTTGGTGTTCCACTTTTAGCAGTGCTGTTTGAGGCACTGGATGTTTTATCAGATGACAGCGTGAATTCAGTTCTAAAAGTGGAGAATTTAGGCTTGGTGTTACAGAATGAGTTTGTACATGTGCTATAACTGCTAGCCTGATTTGATATTTCTAGTTGGACAGTAGTAGTCTGAATGGGTACTTGGGGGACTGAGAAGGTATTTGTGGGTTCCTGAATATAAAACTGCTCCCTCCCATCTACTTCAGTGTCCCTGACCCTGTACCTGCCCGCTGCGTAATAATGCTCACCAATCTGAAAAAACTGGAGCCTCTCCTCCACCATGTCCCTCTTGCTCATGTCAATCGCACCACTGCGTGTCATCTCAAACATCTTCCCTTCATGGAAGGGGAATGGATTTGGCTCGCTCGTCGGCGTGCTATCATCCGTTGGAGTTCGGGCTGGGGTAGTGTCTGGTGTTGTGGCCTGGGACTGGTCGTCGACTGCCAGTCCAAAAGGCTTAGGCTCACCATTGTTTCCCCGTGTCCCTCCCATATCAACGACTTCTTCTCCACCTTTACTGGGCCAAGGGTCAAAGTCCAGCCCTTTGGTGGCAACAGTCTTAAAAGGAGAATTAAACTCCTCTTCTATCTTATAACTAAAGTAAGTGTCTGAAAACCCCTCTTTATCTGAAAGTTTTTGTTCCTGACTTTTAGCTCCATCTTTACTAACACCATCAGTCTTTTCACCATTTGAGGCCATCTCTTTATCAATAATATCTTTTTGACATTCCTCTGGGGTTTTTTCCTCTTCAATAACCTCCAGTTTAGTCTGGGGAAAAGAGCGATCAGAGGACCTAAATGTATCTGTTGCCCAGACATCTCTCCGGCTGTCTGGAAGACCAAACAGCCGTAAGTCTGCCTGCTCACACAGGCCATCATCCTCATCTTGGAGTTCATATCCATCGAGGGAGTCTATTTCTGTCGCATCAGTGTCATGGGAAAATTCAGCCGTGGTAGCAATTGAACAGTCTGTAATTGACTGGTCATTTCCATTTTGTTCACATTCATAGTCCTCTCCTTTGCCATTTGAAACTTTTGAGCCATTACTAGAACCATTAGTGCCATTCGTGCCACCATTGGGCCCATTTCCATTTTTGTCATGTTTTTTGGATTTAGATGCCTTTTCCTTCTCTTTCTTTTGGTCCTCCTCCTCAGAAACTTTAGAAGTGAATTTCTTGCAAGGAATGGGTTGGAAGATTGATTCATCATCCTCTTCGTCAGCATTTGACTGACTGTCATCTGCCCCAGGGGGCACTGGGGATGGGGGCTGTATTCGTATAATTGGCTCGGTCAGGAAATGCTTGTCATGTTCTTCCTGCAAATTCACCTCCATCATTTCCGTCTCGGTCTCGGAAGAAGCACAGGAACCTTTTCTCTCTGGGTCTGACATTTCTGAACTTGAGTCCAGAGGAGGAGGGGGAGGGAACTCAATATATGCAATACCTTTGTCTTTTGATGCTTGTTGCTTCTCCTGTCCTGTTATTTCGTCATGCATGCCAGTGACTCTTTCATGTTGGTTTAAATTGCTGATGCTCAACTCGTGTTGATTATCAGTTTTTATTTCTTCCTTATTGGCATTAGCTATGTCTGCTTGGGTAGAGTAAATACTGGTTTTACTTTCTGGTAGGGCCTCTTTAAAAGAGAAAACCTTGCCCTGGTCATCTCCCTCTGATTCCTCAGATACCTCCATGATGGGGCTTGGTTTCCCTGGCAAGAATCCCATAAAGCCATCAGGGGTCCTGCATGTGAGATCATAGCTGACCTCCTCCGAGCTGGGAGTCTCCGGTGTAATGGGACTTTTTCCTGAGCTGTCAATGAAAGAAACCTGCTCTAGTGTGTCATCATCTGGGCTTATGGGGCTTAGGGCTAGGTTTGATTTTTGTTTGACATTGTACAGTGCTCCTTTAGCTTCCCTCTCTGCCTGTCTACCCACCTGAACGCCAACATAAACAGGTAATGTTTTTATGCCCTTGAAGTTCTCTCTGGTTGTTGAAGCAGTTGGAGGTGTTATGACTTTCTCCAACATTTCTATGGGGCTAGGAAGGTTATTGGAATTTGAATCTTTGGGCGCATTATCAAGAATTTCAAATGTTAGATCTGTTTTGGCTGGGACTGTCTCATGACTTTGTACTTTGGTTTTAGGTAGTGTTGGTATCTGTGAGGGTCTAGTTATTGTTGGTTTCTTAGTGAGGTCATTATCTAAAGAGAGGGATGTATTTCTAACAGGAATTTGAGATTCTGTCTTTTTTCTAAGATTTTTATTTAGTGTTTCCTCTGCATCCTTTTTGAATAGCTCAGTTATAATTTCTTTGGAAGCACTTTCACTTTTTGTAACTTGTTGGTATTTTTTACTGTCAGTGGCTTTTTCTGGAATTTTAGCACTGTCAGGAATTATAGGTGATTGAACTTTCTGACTTTTATTGCTTTCTTTAATTGCCTGAGTTGCACTGGATGGACTATCCTTCCCTTTAGTGCTTATTTTGTCTGTCTTGGTTTCACTGATTTGTACAGAGGCATCTGAGATGTTTTTGTTAGGTGGCTTGTCTAGTTTTGGGACTTTTGGGCATGCTGATATCAAACCAGGTTTACTTCCATTTGTGTCCTTCTCAGCATCCTTTTTTGGGCTTACTTCTTCTGAAGTTTCAGGTGCTTTTGACACTTTTCCTCCTGCAAAAAACTGATAAACGGGAAGTTTGCTCTCCTGCAATTTCTTTATTGACGGTTTTGGCTGTACTGGAGGAGGAATTTTGGCTGGACTAGACTGACTTTGACTAACTTTCTGAGCCTCCGATTCAAACTTCTTTCTCACTTCACTCACTTTGGATGTTGATTTTACATGAGCAGGAGAGGAGGGTTCAGACACACAGGACTTTGTCTGTTGTTTGATTTTATCCTCACTAGTATGAGAGAGAACAGTTTTCTGTGGGCTGCTTGGTAGACTAGAGCTTTTCTTTTCAGCTGCTGTGGTGCTGCCAAACATTTTACCAACTGAAGGCTCCCTGAGTTTGCTTCTACTGAACACCTCTTCTGCTTTGGGTTTCTGCTGGGTTTTCTCTGGGCTGCTGCTGGGTGAGCTAGGCCAGGACCTAGGATCCTTGAGCTCTCGTTTTATAGGCTTTTTCTCAGGAGACTGAAGCTCATCATTGAGCTTTTCCGTTTTATCACGGAAGAACTGTGAGACTTCACTGAGTTTTTCTTCAGCTTCCTTTACAGTTTGGTCCACCCTATCCTCGTACAGTAACTTATCCCTGCTCCTGTCATGTTTATCCTCTGTAAAACGCATCCAAACTGCATGTTTAGGGCTGCCCTGTTCTGTGGAGTAATGGAGCACTGTTACCTTATCAAACTGAGATGGATCATCCCTGTGCAGGAATTTAGCAGATTTAGGAGACCCATCTTTTGATGACTTTGAGACAAACTCTCTTTTGGGGCTTCCTTGCTGCTGACTTGCACCCTCAGTGCTACGGCTACTACTTTCTTCAGTACCCAGGTGGCGGATTTTGTCACAAACCAGTGCTGAATCCTCTGTGTCAGATTGGCTCAGTGATGTCGCATCAAGCTTTTCAGAGAGAAGCATTTTCTCAGCAAACCTGTACGACTCGCCTCGGATCTCTGATAGCTCATCATCACAGTATTCTATGGACTGCTGGCTCAACAGTTTAAGTGCTTTATATGAATCATCTGCTATGAGTTGAGCAGAACTCGGACGACTGTCTTCTTCCTGTGACACCGGAGTATTAACGCGAGATGTTTCCAGGAAGGTGGGCAGGGATTCTTCAACAGCAAGCTCCTCTTCTTCTTGTTGGGCTTCATCATAATCAGTCAGTTCCTTTATCCCCCGATCACCTTTGTAAACATAAAGCTCAGGGTGTTTCTTGGTTTCCCTGATAATGACCTCAGTCGGTTCTGCAGTGCTGTGGCCCTTCTCAATGTGAACCTCAATTATCCTTTCAACTTTGGGTTTGGATTTAACATCTCTGTCAAGAAATCTAGGAGTGAGCTCATCACCTTTGACAGAATCCTGGCTAGCTTTGTGTTCAAAAAGGCCTGCAAAATCTTTAGACGGATCCCTACCTGACTGGAAAGCTTTCATGATATCTCTAACTGACATTGCCTCCTCTATCATCTCTGCACCGTCAGTCAGTTGGGGCTTGTGATAGACCATCCTGGTAGTAGTAGTAATGTGGGTTTCCTCTTTAAGACACATGCTTTTCATTGAGTCCTCTTCAGGCATTTTCATCTGTAGGGCTTTACTGGAGCTTGCTGAAATTGCTTCAGGTGGTTCTATGGCAGGGAGAGCAGTTGCAGCCTCTTCCATTAGTCCAGGCTCACAAAGCTCGTCAGGCTGCTCATAGCTCCTAATATGGACTACTTCAGTCCTGGTCTCTGTTACGCAGGGGGGGATAGGGGAATCTGTGAATAAAGGCTTAGGTCCTGTGCTCTCTGCACTTTGGGGAGCAGAGGGTGTCTTTTCACTCCTGGTCTCAAACCCACTGTCTGACAGAGGACTCTTATCCTGCTCATGAGACAGATCCTCTGGCGATTCCAATATAGTGTCCGACCCTTGATATGACTCGGCAAGTTTGCTTAGGTCCTTCTCTGAGGGAGATCTGAGCATGCCTGAAACTGGTGGAGGCATTTTGAGTTTGTGCTCCTGTATTGACATGGATGGCTTGAGAACACGTTTCTGTTTCTCTTCCCCATCCCTTTTTGCCTCTTCCTCATACCTACATTTCAGCTCTGCCATTTTTGAGAGAGAGCTAGCACCGATATCATTTGTTAAAAAGTCTACTACTTTAGCCAATTCTAACTCTTTGCTTGACTGGTGCTTAAGTAAAAGTGTGTGTTCATCAAAAGGAGGGTAATAGTCTGAGATGGCACTTCTTTGCGCCTCTTCAATCTCATCTTTGGAAAATTCTTCCCATTCGTCCTCTGAGGCTCTTTCTTTAGCTTCACTAATGATATCTTTCTGTAATATCTCACTGACTTTGACTAAATCTTCTTTTACTTTCTCCACTAGAGTATATGGCTCCTCTTCCTCTAACTTAGTCTCTTTGGGAGTGCCAGTATGTGATGTTTGGACAGTTTTAGCTGCAGTCTGTGTGTCTGTCTGCAGAATAGCTGTCATCCTAATCAGATCTTCTTTCATGTCTGCTACATCTTTTAATATCTCCTGGTTAGAAGCTGCAGTCGGGTGGATAATGGGTGGTGTGATAAATGGAGGGGATTTTAACTGGGAATTTATTTTTGTTGTAGTAACACAGGAAGACAAAGAGGAAGATGAAGATGATGAGGTGCGAGAGGGGTCGGGAAGAGCCATCTTAAGAGACCCAGGTCCTGGTTTGGCAGGGGTCTCTGGGATGACATTAACCAGTGAATAGACAGGCACAGTCATTGTATTAGATGAAACTGCCGTGTTTGGGGAGGCAGCTACAGATCTCAGAGAACCATAAGCAGAGCTTGCTGTTGCAGATCTACGTGAGGACGACAGTGACTTAAGAGTGCCGTAGCCTGAGACAGAGTACGAGTCTATAGCCTCATTTATGGCTGCGCTGACACCAGAGGTTGCTGCCTGGGTGGTGGCCTGGATCCTCTCTTGAAGGCTGCTACTTCTCTCTGAAACAAGGCGTGAAGAAGGGGAGGATGGAGTGGACGAAGAGGATGGATATTTTACAGGTGAGACAGATCCATTCATCATGGACAATTCTGAAGAAGCAATGGTTGTTTGGCCAGTGGAGGAGAGAGATGAGATGGATGTCCTCCCTCCTCGGGATGAGAGTGTTGAGTCTACAGATGTTTTCAAAGAGGACAGACTGGAGATGCTTTTAACAGAAGAAAGGGTATGGGCCCCTGCATCTGTCACAACTGTGGACCCAAGGGCAGTTTTAAAAGGTAGATTAGAACTGTACATGCTGTACGATGTCTTTGGTGATGCTGTAGAAGGAACAGGAGCTGGAGACTTTTCTGGTATATAACCATTGGGCATTGAGTGAAGTGGAGAAGTCCTTGATGTATATGCTGAAGCAAGACTTTTGATAGAAGCTGGATCAGTGGCAGGTTTGCATGGACTTCCAGAGGACACAAAGCTGGTAGATCCCTGGACAGGGTACTGACCCTGCTGGACTACAGTTTTAATGGGTGAGGGCATAGTCCTGTAAGAACGGATGGGGGATGAGGACGCTATGTCACTGGCAGATTTGACTGGGGATGACAGGGTAAGTGCTGGTGGAACTTTTATAGTTGTGGGACATGCAGCTGATGGGGCTGAGAGGGACCAAGTAGATTTCAGTGGAGAAGCAGCTGGTGAGGCTGCCGGTGAATCGGTAGAGATGAGGGCACCCCCCATTCCGACGGACCTTGTTTGGCCAGGGACGGTAATAGGAGCAGTCGACCATGGTGGGCAAGGTCTGGTTGGAAAGACAGGTTTGTGAGGGTAACCAGCAGGCAATGCTCTTGTTGCTGCGCTTCGTTCAACTGCTGTTTCTTCAGGTGAATTCATAGGAACAATGATGAAGAAGGAATGGCAAAAAAATAACAACAAAAACGCAGAACAGTAAAGATAAACAGAAAATCATGTTGGGGGAAGGTAAAGGAGAAAAAAAAGTGAAAGAAGAGGAGATCAGAGGAGGAAGAGTTGGTCAGTAAAACAGTCCTAGTATTAAATAAGGAATAATAACAGTTACATGAGGTAAGATATTTAATTACAGACTAAAGATGTAGTAAAAAAAACAGTTGTGTTCCTGTGTGATTTCTGTTTGGTAAATGAATCAAAAAACAGCAAAAACAACATAAGAAGTAAACAGAAGAGAGCACACACAGCAGCAAAGTAAATTTCCAAAGACAATGGCGTAGACCAACAACTGACAACAGAAAAAATGGCAAGACAAATGCACCAGGATAAGCACAAAAACAACTTCTCTCTTTGGACTTTAGAAACTCTAATATCAGCATTTGGGTCCTGGCTCTAATTTCAATCCGCTTTTTAAGTGCCTTTTATCTGTTTGGTCCAAAAAGTACATGATGACAGATTCCTCAGACAATTTAGAAACTGTGATCCAACAGAGCCAATGGCTGTTGAAAGTTCCATTTTCATTTTCTCTTAAAACAAATATGACAAAATGTGTTTTCCAAGACTAAAGTTTTGGCCCATTTTGTCATGCAGCATCAAATTGGTGACAAGCAAAGATTGTGGTAAAACTTAAAATAAACACCTGAAAGAAAGCCAAACTCAAGACCTCCGACATGCATTTTTGTCCCACACAAAACTGCTACTTCATCACAAAGCCAAAAAGAGCTTTAAACTCAGAGGGGACAAATGAAATACAGAAAAATTTTTACTTTGACCTCCATCCAAAATGCCTATTACCATGGTCCTGGTAAGTCAAAGGAAAAATTTGACTTGTATAACACAGCAGTGGAAATCAACCCAGAAGAACAACAACTCACAATGTGGGCAAGCATGGCACAGAAACTTAAAACCACTTACTGACCCATGCAAAAATATATACCACTTTGTAAACAAGCATGTGGACACTGCGTGTCATGTAGGATGAGAAATAATGCATTTGCACATTAAATAAGTCACACCGATCTACATATTGATTACGTATTTTACAGGTTAATTAGAGCTGTTAATTAACTAACTTATCCACGAAACTTGGCATAATTAAATTCATCACAGGGTTTGTTAGTGAAGATGTCAAACTCACTCAGTGCAGGCTCGGCCAGATAGCTGTAGCGCTTACGTAAGGCTAGGGATGCAAAGGTATGACGTTGTCGATCTGGCTTTTCAGTCTGCAACAATAGCAAACAACACAAAAACCTATCAGTTCTAGGTCACCCTACATTGACTATTGCTGCCAAATGAGCAACAACTGGACCTTGCAATGTCAAATTAAAGCAAACCCTTCAGTCTGCACTGACATTAAATACAAAGCCCATATATGACTGCAAAATATGGCACCAACAAGAGGTTTTAATCTTCTATTTAGGAAGTACTTATACTATTTAGATTAAATGTTACTTTGCCAAGCTAGTCTTTTAGCTTGAGTTTGTCAAGCTAAGCCTACAAACTATCTACTGCATGTACTTAAAAATGAAAATAATGAGTTTGGAGCTAGTGTTAATACATGCTGAATCTTAAGAACAAGTAAACTCTAGAGCCATTTGTATCACATACTATAGAACGCAAGGGATAAGAAGTGGACATAAGACAAGTAGTTTTTCATTTCTACCATATATCATGCAAAACTGAGCAGCTAAAAGTTGCTTTGAAGAAGCCTGTAATGCCCTTATAGAAGCGGAAAAAATAAGGCTATGAAGAGCAGAGCAGGGCCACTATAGGTCTAGCGCAGAGGACAGCACAGGGTGGGGAGGGTGTGGTTTACCTCATCCTCGGCATCTGACTCCGTTTCCTGGTTCCCAAGATGCATTGCAGGAACAGGGGGAGTAACATAATGGAAAGCAGGGGGAAAAGAAACAGGGGGTGAAAAAGGAGTGATTGACAGAAGCTCCAACTCAGAAGAGAGCCACTTAAGCAAAGGAAAAAGCAAAAACCAAAAAAAACAGACCAAACAAAAAAAAAGAGCATAAAGCGCCAACATTCAGCAGCAGAATGAAGCCACGAAAAGCCAGCCTGATAATTAAAAACCATTGCACACAAGCCCTCAGCCAAAAAGCATCCAAATCAAAAGGCGAGTAGGAACAAAATGAAACAGCCAATGACAAGAATCCACTGCAGATGTAACCGATATACACAGAGAGAAGCTTTAAACAGATAAAAGACACAGTGGCGGCAATTTGGCCAAAGTCTTTCTCTGTCTTTCATCTATCCGGGGCTGAAACTACCCTAACCATGAATATGGTTATGGATGTGACAACAGAGAATGGTGGGTGTATACTACCTTACCTTTTTCACTGCGGGAAGCGTGATGTTCAGGTTGCACACGGCAGTTTGTGGAAGGCCTTTCGTGATCTTACATTCTTTCAGGAAAGTGAGTCGACCACACGGCTCTTGACTGGGATCTCTGACCTACAGTGAGAAAATGGTTCTTTTTGAACTCCTTTCTTTTACAATGTGGTAGTTACTGCAGATTTACTTTAATATAAATATGTTTTTTTTTATCAGCACTAGGGTATTAGTGGTAGATTCTTTATTTGCCTGTCTGCCTAGAAACTATCTACAAACAGACCAAAATTTCCCATTTTTAGCCTTTATGCACCTAGAACACCTTATAAAGGAATCTTATCATTTTATTTTCACAAAAACACACATTTATATACACAAAATGTTCACATCCAATGGGAGGAGGAGTAGAAATGGGGATCAGGATAGTCCACGGTCTGTGGGGGAATCTCTTTTTGTGTCAACTGGTGCAAATTCATGTGAATATTTCTCGATTTCCATCTTTGCATAGACTTTATATGTAATCAACATTTGGTCAATATACTTCCACCTGACCAAATTCTCATCTGTTATGGTGCTTTTGTAAGAGGAAAAAAAGGTATCCTAGTAGCCTTCCAGGATTGACCCCTGGAAGTCTAATGGATATCCCAACACTCAAGAAATTTTACCCAAACTCATGAAAGCTTATTCATAAATTCAGTAAAAAAGATCTGTATTCACTATTCCTGAGTGTTTGGGCTTCACTTCCACTTTCAACAATTTTGTTTCTCAATCTGTATTTTTACATCTGCCTTTTATGAGCCAATCAGTCTCTGTTGTGTGTCCTTTAAATCTCAGTGCTCATCTGTCATTCTGCTTTCAACTCTTTCATTCATGTGACCTCATCTCCACCTTATCATGGTCGCGTCACCTGTGTCCACCTGTTTCATCTACACCACCAATTGAAACCATGTTAAACAAAGTAGTCAGCATTGTAGCATGTTATATCAGACAGAGGAAAGATGCTAAGAATTTGAGTGTAACATAAAAATAGTCCAACTTTTCTGCTTTAGTACTCTTCATTTTTGTTACAGTGATGTGATATAATAATTCACACATAGAAGTGTAGTTTTCACAATGATGATATACAAAATGACACAAGCAAAATGATTGATTTAACAACTTTAGCGAGAATAGGAACTGGGTTTTGAATTGGAATAAGAGCAGTAAAGGCAGTAAACAACAATAGAACTAACTTAACCATTACTACAGCTTTTAGCCAGTATTTGGACTGCACTAAGTTTTTGCCATATAGATTTATGAAGCCAACATTGTATTCTAGCCTAGCCAAAAGGTGCTGGTGGTGCTGGAGCACACGTTAAGATACCTTGACGCAGAAAGGCAGCCGGTTCTCCTTGAAGGCGTAGAAGTTAAGAACTAACTGCTGACCAGCTTTGGTCAGGGGAGCCAAGTTCCCATAACAATCCACATATATAGGCCTGCCCTCCAGAACCTGAATAAAACAAACAGCATTCACAGTCAACATAAAAATATAAAACAAATTTACAAGAATAGAGATAAAGAAATGTTTCTGTGATAAAGTTAAGGACACCAGGCTGAAACTTCCTAACGCTCAGCAGTGTTAAGCACTGAAACTGATTTCACGCTGTGAGACGTGTCACAAACCTAATGCAGCAATAAATATAAATTTATTTTAGTTAACTAAGGAGTGCAAAATTAAATCTTATTTTCTTTCTTCCAGTTTATCAAACTATTAAATTCCTTCATTTCTTAACTTTTATTCGATTAAGTTGTCCTTATCACCCTCAGCAGCATTTCCCATTTTCTTTCTAATTTTCCTAATGCTCTAGACGTGTGTGTAGATCCAGAGCATTATAATAACCTCATAGAATAATTATAATGCTTTCACTAATAATCATTGATACGTTCCAAAAAGCATAAATTTACAGATGACAAAATATTTCATTATAGATTAAACTGTGCTACGAGTTATACTTGATAGGATTTGGGGAATAATTAAAGTAAAAGTAACATCAGTTGTATTTAATGTTGAGAAAAATGCTTCAATAAACTGCACTTAACCCTCATACCTCTATGTCTTTGCTCCTGGCCACCTCCTCAAAGTTCTCCTGCTGCTCCAGGGTTTTATCCACCTTGTCATCCGTCATACAGAAGCACCTCAGGCTGGACTCCACTGGGTCATTCATCTTAGCAAACACCACAAACTTGGCCATGTAGGGCACACAGATCAGCTCCCTGTAGAGCTGCGTGGCCAGGCCCACCGTCTCTGGTATCTGGTGGCAGTCTGCTAACCAGAACCTGCACAAGAAGCAAGTAAAGTGATCAGTGTTTAAGACCGAGATTAATATATGCATAAATATAAATGTATGACTTGAAAAATTGATCTCACCTGGCAGAAACATTAGTGGTGAAGGAGACGCAGTCATTAACAAAGGTGAGAGGAGTTGTGCCTGTGATGTCTTCCCACTGTGCTGGTGATGTACCACCTGGCAGATAATTATCCAGATAAAGTTTAGGAAAAATCAGGCTCTTCTTTATGTCTATTCCACTTTCAACTTGACATGCTTTAAGACATGTAAGATGCAAAT
This sequence comes from Oreochromis niloticus, assembly GCF_001858045.2. Classification (NCBI taxonomy): domain Eukaryota; kingdom Metazoa; phylum Chordata; class Actinopteri; order Cichliformes; family Cichlidae; genus Oreochromis; species Oreochromis niloticus. The sequence continues at coordinate 6,565,713 of NC_031973.2, forward strand.
GTTATTAAAGTACTGGATAATTACCTAAATGCTATTCATTCACTTTTTGTTAGAAAAATTTAAAATATGATGTTGATTTCAAACGTTTAACATTTCACAGAAATGTTCATTCTCACTGTGAGTTTTGGACTTATATTACTGAACAAGGCCCAAATATTAGATATGCAAAGCAGGTAAATTACTCATTTTGTTTAATTAGGTAACTCTACAACAATATACTAACTCCAAGAATATAACCAGACACATTAACATCCACCTTCTAGAAGAACTGTTGTTGCTTTAAAGACAAAAAGTGGTCACATTTAAATGCAACTCTTACACCTCTGTCGCGCGTTTCTCTTGGGCTTTAAATCGAATAACACTTTGCACAACTGAAGATCACTGAGCTTTAACTTTGACAGATATCCCATCTGGTACTTGTTAAGAAAGCAGGCTGGCATAAAAGGGTTTGCACAAACATTTAATAAAAGTAAATCACTGTGTACATGCACGCGGGCGCTCGGAGAGTCTTGTTTGCTCTAGCAGCCACCAACTAAACATCTACCACAGATTGTTCATGGCTGAGATATTTCCGAGTTACAGTTAGCACAAGTGGCTTTGCTAGTTAGGTCAGCATTTAAAAGGGTGGTTTTCACCAAGTTTAAGCATTGTGTTGCATTTTCATGTTAAAAGTAGTAAGGAAGGAAGGAACGGGCCTTACTTAAAACAGGTCACAGACCAGAATTATTACACTAATTTTAATCGACAAGAATGTAAAGTAATGAAGCAATGTCCTGTTCTACCATGTTTCTAAATGGAAATATCTCATTCAAACAACAAAGACACCATTTTGTGTAATATTTCTCATTAACAATAAAGAAACATTATTTCAGGAAAAATGCTGACTGGCCAAAATGTTGTTACTTTCAAATATTTCTTCTCTTGGCATCTAAAAAACACATATACCTGTGATGCTACAGAGAAGGCGCAGGGAGGGAGTATAGTCTCCTTTGTAGCCATTTGTAAGCCCCTCCCCTGAGAGGGGCGGGACTGGGATTGTCATGGTGATTGGCTTATGGAACTTCCTTCTTCTTGGCTCCACGGTAACAATGGGGCTGAAGGTTGCTCGATTACCAAGGATTTTCTTCACGGCCTCATCGGGTACCGGCTGAGCCTGGGATAGCAGAGCCAACAGGGAATGAGGATTTTGTTGTTTTATTTTTGTAGCCTTACTGTACATATATAGTACTATGTGTGCTTTTGTCTATACGTCATAAACTCTGGCACTTAAACTGAAACAGCAAATCTTTACATCTCTCAAACTCACCTGCAATCCAACCTTGATTTTCTTTGTTAGTGCTCCCTCTGGAAAGGAAGCCTGAACCAATGGGACGCTGCGACTGCACAGAGTCCCGCCCTCTGGTCCCATCTGGTGCGTCTCCTGTCTGATACGAGACACTACTGCAAAGTATTGTGGGAAATCCTTGGTGATAATGCGGCAGATTCTCTTCCTCTCCAGCTCGTTGGGACTGTCCAGCTCTACAGGGAATGAAAAGAAATCAAATAAATTAAATGGGGGAAAAAAAGGAAAAAACTACCTCATGGAGTAAACTTTAAAATCTTCACTTGTTTCACTGACTACAAACACAAGCGTACTCCCTCAGGATCACATTCTATAATCACAAAAATGTGCACTTACAGACTTACAAACACTTACAGGCATTTTTCAGATTAAATCCCAGAATGATCTTAAAATCTTGAAATATTTGCCAATGTATGTTCGCTGTACTAGTAGTAGTCTGTGATCAAGCTCGTTTGATGTTTTATCTGATTTCTGTGCAATTTAATCAGGTCATTCACTCCACGTGAATTATTTTTGGGTTTCCTCCAATTTAAGCAGAGTATCTCATTACTCAACACAGAAATCAACATGTTTGTCATATTTTACATGCGCTCCAATCAGCTTGAACCGGTTATCATCAGGGTGTTGCTTCGGTTTATTTCAGTGTTTGCTCATTAATGCGCTAACTTTTACCACAGCTTGCTCTAAAACAGAAACTGAAGTACTTGTGGTTTAGGTGTTTAGCGCAAAGTTAGAACACTTGTTTCACCTTCATCCATGCCATTGAGGAGCTGATTGAGGTCGTCAGTCTTGCAGTCGTACAGATGCTCCTTCCAGGTTTCTCCGTTCTCACTGCGCAGCAGGATCAGCTCTCTCTCCTGACCCCGCATCGAGCCAAAATGAGGGATCTCCACTATCACAGGCCTGGTAAGGTATACGTGGAGGAAATATCATTGAATAAGTTTGATTAATTTCTGAGCGGTATGACAAGTAGGTAGGTAAGTCAAAACGAAAGATACCACTCTACCATTTGTCTTTAGGAGCTGGGGCCTCTTTCTAAAATGGACTGACAGTTGAGTCATACCAAAAATCAAAAGTAGGCACAAAAACCACACATTTCAGTACTAACTTGAAATGTAAGGCTGATGTGCAAATTTTCTCTAACTTGATGTAAAGGAGTTTCTTAATAATCATGTAGGGCTATTGCAGTTCAAGGCACATAAGTGTTCTGCTTCTGTCCAAACTCTTTCATGTTTGTTTTTGTCAATTCACCATTTGATCCATAAAATAACACAAGATGCCTGGCTTCTGCTTTTCCATTCCTTAACCAAAACCTGTTTGTGGGGAAATCGCACATTCATTTAGATTGCTGATTATAATTACTGATTTCAGATGCTCATGTTACAAATGTGATTCTTAGAACCTATTTAGGCAAAGTTCTTTTTTATGCTCAAAGTCATTCATGAATCAAATGACACAAACCCTCAGGAAAGACGTTCCACATTTTTATAAATGAGGGCCTTTATCTGAGCAGCTGGGAGAGCAGACAGTGTAGTCCTCTCTTAAAAGAATGGTGAGGGAAGTTTGTGCTAGATTAATTTAAATCTAAACCTGAAAGACAAATGATAACAGAGTTTTGAAATGACAGCTCTTTAAGAAGATACTACAGTATTCATGGTATTCAAATAAAAAAAAAGTATTACCAAGTTTACACAAAGTAACAAGAGTGGAGACAGTGATCTTAACAACATACAGGTGTGAATGAAATGTGGTTCTGCTGATGAGAGTGAAGCTTCATAATCACTGCGGCGGCCATGCTGCAGGGTCAATGGGACGTTCAAAGTGAATGTGCACGACTTGACGAGACAGATGATGTCATGATGTAATGAGGGGAGAAAGCTGCACAGCCCTTACTTAAACAAGGCATGATAGCAACACAAGAGAGACGGATGAATATGCACTACTCTCAGAGTAGGCAGTAGAACTGAAGAGTAAGTTTAAAGTGGAGCTGTCTGAGTAAATATATACATTAAAAATGAAATTAAAAACGATATTTTTTTCTTGAATGTCCTGTTTTCTCAATCAAAGAAGAAAGAATTCACTTTTACAAATTTGAGCCAGCATTAGAGACAAACTGAGCTGGTTGAAAGACACAAGGAGCAATTATTGCAGTCGCACTTCACTGCACTGTAGGTACGATAAGTCACCTGTCCCAGAAAACCAACAGGACTGCTTCAATTTTGAGAAAAAGAAACTGTAAAGGTGAAATCATGTGCTTTAACTACTGTGTGTGGCTTCAATTTTACGTTCATAAAGCTCTATAATTCTGTGCTGATAAAAGCACCAAAACAAAAGTAATAAAATAAATAAAAACTAGGCGTATGATGATGTCACAGCAAGAAAGTCCCGGGTTCAAAGCTGTTGGCACTTCTAGGGGAACTTTGCATGCTTTGTTTCTTGTGCCATAAAAGACAAACCATGCAAGGTTACTGGCTATCATGGTCAGCGGAAGAAAGAGCTTTTCTACCTGTAATAAAAAAAACATAGTAAACTTGACTTGATACAAGTGGATACTATTGATCCACTGCTATTGGATACTGTCCCTGAAACCATGCAATACAGCTCCCTCACTAGGTTTGTATGCTTTTCATTATGGCCATTCTTCATTTCCCTTTTTAGGGCTGATGAATGATTTGCACTTTCTGGTGTATTTTCTTTGGTAAAGTCTTTCTTTTCATGGTAGATTACCTCCTATGTCTGCCTGCCTCAGTGGATGTTGTAAAGGGGTTTCTTCTTTACCATAGAAAGGATCCTGTGATCATCCACAAAACTTGTCTTCTCTGGATGTTCAAGCCTTTTTATGCTGCCAAGCTCACCGTTTTTTGTTTTGGCAGCCCAAATTTGTCCTTTTTTACTTGCATATAAAGCTTCAAATGTCACACTTGGAATTAAGTCTAGATCTGACACCTGATGAAGTTTTGAAGACATAAAAAATGTAAAGCACACAACTGTGCATTAAACTGGATTTAGTTCCCCCATGGTTGAAGTAATACTTTGATCAGGCCCTTTAACTAATCCTGAAAGTCTGGTTGGGTCTTTGTTTGGCTTCATTTGTTCTTGAGCTCAATTCAAATGTACTCTTGGACATACAGAGTCAAAATTGCATGTTGAGGCACAGCTTTAAGATCTTAACCCTGCTCACATAAAAATGTCATCAGTATAACACTTTCTACCAAGAGCTTTTGACATTAATTATATAAAATTATCGTGAGATGACATAAAACTGATAACAGTAGTCATGAGAAGCAAAATGATGCTTGGCTTCAGGGAAAAAAAGGCTCATGCCCAACAAGCGCAGTCCAGTCCAAACAGCCAATCAAAAACTTTACATTCAGTGATGTCAGAAGCCCACTGAGAGCTTCTGAAATAAAAAAAAATACAATGATATATAAATAAAAGTGGTGGAAAATTAACTGTAATGGAGTTCACAGTTAAACTGTGTAGTTTTAGGAAGAATTTGCATGTAAAAACTAATTTCTGCCTGTTAACTCACTGAGGCTATTACAAATCAGCTGCTGGTTGACCCATCTTCCAACTATATCGATTATTTCTTCCCAAAACTACATGGCACCCATACTGATGCTGTAACCTATCAAATCAAAGTCAACAGAGATGGGTAAAATAAACCATCAGCATGAATCAGCCTCGGTCATGTTGTTTCCTTTGGGGAGGTGGGAAATACAGGAGAAAGGGGAGCAGGGAGGAGGGAAGGGTGCTATGTTTGGTTCCTACCCAATAAATCTAGTTCCTCTGGGTCCCAGCTGTAGCACGGGACTAACCAGGCTCTCGCCTTCATTAAGGGCTGGCAGCTTTCTGGGGAGATGTAGTTTACTGTGTCCGCAAAATAATGAAACACACATACACACAAAACACACACTCGCAAAGTCAGTAAAAGCACACACACACCACCGACTTCTATTTCTGTATCAGTAATAAGCTCTTTTATCAGTAACAACATCTTATTTATTGTTTCAGGTACAATTAGTGGCATCAGTAATGGCAACAAGCGAGAGAGGCAATATTTGTTGCCTGTACATCCCAGATTTCTTTACTTTAATCATATCTCATGAGTTATGCAGTGATATGAGTAGCAGATGGGGCAATAATTAGAAATTTTTCAAGCAAAAATAGCAACGAATTCCTGATGACGGCTTCTCAATGGGAACAAATGCTGCTACTTTCTGTTTTATAATACACGGAAATTAAAGATTTCAGGCTCTTAAACCATATTACACAAGTTGCTGCAGAACGCAGTACAACCAAAATTACTGTGAAGGTGCGCAATGAACTCGTTGCCTTCAAGATTGCTGCTTCAAAGACATGGACCTGGTTAGTTGCTGTCTTCAAAGCCACATTGGTGTGTCAAGACAGCAATAAAATGGCAATAAAGTGTAGCCAGCCTGCCATCGGTTTGCGATCGAATGAGGTCAAGCTGGCAACCACTGCACATGCATTCTGTTTAGGATAATGCAATAATTAACTGTGAGAAAAATCGGAGGAAATTTCAAATCTGTTGCCTTTCGTTGCAAATCAGTTGCAGTCTGCACACATAGAAATTCACATCAGAGATCTACAACAAAAATTCAGAAATGCCTCCACAAATAGTTACACAGTTGTTGCAGAATTATAAATTAACTGCAAAATAAAAACCAAGTGCCCCCTAATTTCACATTTATATAGAAATATAACCAGAATACAACCAGTTGGCAACCAGCTGAGTTGAGTCCCCTACTGCAAACAGACAAGTTGCAGAAGGCTGACTCAGATTGACTGCAACTTGTCGACAATCTGTCAGCAATTATAAATTATATTTGCAAATCTTCACCAATATGTCTGAGAGTGACTGCAGTTAGAACGAGTCAGGCCAAAAAAAACATCACCAGGTAACCCCAGGTTTTAAAACTAGTGTGACCAAGCTATTATTGACTCAGTACTGCCATGTGCACCATAAGGATTTGAAAAGCTTTTGTTTATATAAATCCTCAACTGGTTTAAAAGTGTTTAAAAACAGTTGCTAAGGTTACTCTTTTTTAAATTATTGATAACGTTTCTGAGATAATACAAATTGCAAGAAGAGGTTGCACTGTTAAAACTTGAACCTGGCTGTAGAGGACTGGTTTGACAAACAATTCTGCTACAAAAATTATAAATCCAGTGGTAGAATTGTGTGTTCGTCACTGATTCTGTGGACTAACCACAAGGCCCCCCAGACTTTAATCAATTTAATGCCCGTTTTCATTTTACATCTGTCTAATGAACTCGTGTAGAACATCAGGTTTATGGAAAACCTACTCGGTTGGGACCCAGATGCACAGCTGTTATTTCCCTGCACTTCGGTGCCATTCTGTGGTTCTTATAACAACTGGAAAACACATCATGCAAACAAAGCTTCGACTGCCATAAATCAAATGGATTCAATTCTTTGTTGAACTTCCAAAAATTTAGTTTTGAACTTATTACTTCCATCTCTTCCGTGTGATTTTGAAAAGCGCTTGTATTGAGTTAATCACCTTTTAATGCTGCATGGCTTAACGCTACATGTTGGCTAAATGCTGTAAGCCCAGGTCAACTTTAAATCACCCTCACAGTGGAGCATAAGACCACCGTTTTGGAGCAATTAAGAAATAATAATCATTTTCCGTTTTTCCCATGTTAATTATGTGGAACAACCCAAAATGGCACAGCTATACACTCGCCTAAAGCGCTCTCAATCATATTCCTTGATGTTAAGGTGGTAATACAGTTCTGAGAGAGCCATGTTCTGTGCTTTGTGTCCGGTTTTATGAACTCCCACTTGTGATCCTATTTGTGCGTTTGGCGTCATCCTAAATAAATATCTTGATATATGCTCTATTGAAATCCCATCATATTCAGCAGTATTCTTTCAGAATATTTGAGTTGTCTTGCATTTTGGGCCAAGATACACAGCTCTAAGCCATCTTTATCAAACAGGCAGACATGCATTTTTTTAATCATGTTAAAACTGTAACTGCTGAATTAAAAAAAAAACTCCTCCCATGCAATACAGCTATACATGAAGTCAAATTATGCCTACATATTTACATTACAGTATTTATTTTTAAAGATGTTGCAGTCATTACTAATGTTGCCTTTACTTTGCCAGAGGGGAAACACTGCTTACTTGAGGGTGAGCAGACTACAACAATAAGACTTGTACTGCGAATATTACCCCTTAACATGCACATACACACATTCACACTTTCTAATATAAATGCAGGTGGCTGGAAATGGCAATGGCAAGAAGCAGAAGAAAGGAGATGTCAAGATACAGAACAAAGGTGCACAAAAATAAGCCGTTAAGCAACAGCAAAAACAATCTCAGCGATGTTTAAAAAGAAGGTCTTACCCGAGGAACTGCGCTCCTGCGGGACCGACCTCAACAAGTCTGCTGGCCAGGCCTTCTCCTTCCACCATCGGGGGAGGCGACGCCAATTTGTGCCTCTTCACCAGTCGACACGTGATCCGGGTGGGCGCTGTGCACTTTCTGGGTGGGATGATGATTCTCATGCCGTTGTGACGGCTTCCTCTCATAGAACCACCCCTGGCGTCGACCATGAAGCTGACCAGGAACCTGACGGAAAGTAAAAAGGTAGGAAGGGTCGGAAAAAGAGGGGGAGAGACGTAGAGTGACAGGAGAGAGGGAAGGGAAACAGAGTTTGCGAAGATAAGAGGTAAAACAAAGTGAAGAGAGAAAGAGATAACCAGGGAGGGCAAGTAAAGGGTAAAGAAAAATGGAATAAGAAGAAAAACAAATGTTGGTTTATCAGCTGTACTGATGACGAGAGAGGAGCTTTAGTCGAGGTCCCATGCTGTGATCTTCAAAACACTGACAAAGTAAGTGTGAGTAAAAGGGAGAAAGAGAGGTGAACAAAGAAGAAAAACCAAAAAATGTACGGAGGTTTCTGTGCTGGCTAGGACTGAAGTTGAAAAAATAAAATAAGAAGAAAAACAACTTTGGCATGTAGATGTTGCAGATTTGGTAAATCGATTTACAGAAAGTGAATGTTTTTGAATTAAAATGTAAAAACTAGTCGATCCCATAGGATAATAGATTAAATGTTTTATTGTTTTCTGTAGATGATATATAAATTTGACAGCCAGGACACCAACACAGGAACCTCCAGTGTGTCTTTCCTTTTTACCCACATTAGAAGGTAGTGTACCTCTGTGTGCAGCTCATTTAACTCAAACAAGGAACTTATAAGTCACACACACAGATGCACACCATGCAATACTGTAACTGAAATGTGGTGTTAGTTTTTATGTTATTTAACAAACAGCACATGAATTGTTCTTATATGCTTGAAGGGGACCTGTTATGTGCTTCCTTATTTTCTGTCATACATACACCCTAACTGTCACCTATACTAATATTAAACATAGCCAAAGTTTCAAGAAATGTTTCAGTCAGTTTTTTCTACTCTTGGCTCTGCATGATGCCATAAAGAGGGGCGTGTATGTGAATAAAGCCCCGCCCACCTGGTGTTAAAATCCCCTGCTTACAGGGGGCAGACAATCAAAGAGAGAATGCTTAAAGGGAGAAGAAAGGGCAGTATAACAGTGGATGAGCTGAGAGACTCCACAGAGAGCCAGTGTAAGATTCATGCAAAACTATTCTAGCAGAGTCCAAGAACTGAGCTGGGTTCACCGTCACATTACAAACCAAACCGACGCTTTTACAGAGTTTCAGTTTTAACATTTTGATCTAGAATGATACATGTCATAGTTTTTACTGACTATTTAAAGCTAATCTACTGTCTTGTCAAAACAGTAAAGGCTTGCTGCTGAATGCAAAATGCAAAAACCATAACACATGTCTAAAGCACATGAATTAAATTTAAAACCCACATTTGGTCAGATCTGGCAACACAGACTCTTTCAGGTCAGTTAGAAACTCAAAGATTTTCTCCAAACAAACAAACAGGAAGGAATAAATACAGGGATAACAGTCCGAAACACTTTACGTCAAGTCTGTAACAACACAGGGTGAGAACAGCAAACACAGATGTTATGAGTGAATATAAAGGGGAAGGTGCAATGTCATCGGGAAATAAAATAAAATAAAAAAGGTAGTGGTGGTGATAAAAAGAAGGCAACCAATCTCAGTCAATCACCTGCTGTCGTACTGCGGGAGCGGAGAGGAAAAACTGCAGGATGGACGACAAAGCAACGCAGGAGTGACAGGTCAACCACAAAGCTTTGTAATTGGAAATACAGCTGAGAAGATCATTATTAATGAACCCCAAGTTAAAGGAAGAATTTGAGGGAAAACAGTGGGAAATGGGAAATAGTCTTAATTGCTGTTTTGTGGAGATTTGGATGAGGAGATTGTCTTCTTTATTCGTTACACAGCCAGCAGCCAATTACATCACACAGACAAAAGAACTGTATTTTTGTCTTTATACGGCTTTAACATAGGTGATATAACATGTTGATAATCAAGCTTTAGAGCTGCCTGTAGGTGGATTTTCCATTGGACAGAGCCAGTGTAGCAGTTTCCTTCTCTCCCATCTTTGCACTAATCTAAAGATAACCAACTGCTGGCAGCGGCTTCATTTTTTCCCCCAGTCTTCTTCTCTAAATCTACCCTTGAAAGGCAAATTTCCACCACTCCCAAACATGTCAAATAAAACTTTGTTTAAAGTATAGCTTCATCTTCCTTTACTTAAGTAACAGATAGAATTTAAGTAATCCTAACTTAACAGTTTATCCATTAAAGACAAGTAGAGAAAAAGTAATGCCTGATGAAGTGTCCAGCTGTACACTGCCTGGCCAAGAACACTCACCACCTGCGTTTAACTAAGCAAATACGTAAGAGTCTTCCATAATATGTTTAGACTGGAAACAGGTTATTTAACTCTAACTGATGCAGTGAGTAGCTTCTCATTTCTCATGCAAACACATTGTAGGACATGTTTCAGAAGAGTTAAACAAACTGTAGTCTTATCAGTGAGGCTAATTGGAATTAAAGGCTTCAGTTTGATAAGGAGTATAAAGATTGGACTCTTTAAATAAATCTACATGGTAAATGTGGACATGATGAGTCCAGTTTACCCTGCTCCAGAATGATGGGGGCCTCAGGCACCAGGAGTAGTTGATGAAGCGATGTACCCATCATGCCTTATACTACCGGAGTTATAATCTGGGGTTGCTTCATTTGGTGAAATCTGTTTCAGCAATGTTATATACCCCAGAAATGAGGTCAGCTGAATACCTCTATATACTGAATGACCAGATATTTTGATCAGTGGATTGTTTCTTCTCTGGTGGCATATTCTAAGATGACAAATTGTAAAACAGTGGTTCAGTCCAGGCCTTAACCTTAGAATCTTGGGATGTGCTTTACGCAGTGGTCTGACTTTCACATAAACAAGATGAAATTTTAATAAAAAAATAATGCAACTTTGACTTTTTTTTTTGGCCGGGCAGTGTATGTAACTTTCAAACGAGTCCCTTAATGGGCAATTAACCAAGAGGTCAAGATTACCCGTTACAGCAGCTGCAAGAGCCAATGAGTTATGTGACCTTCAGCTCAAGGTGAGGAGAGGCCAACTTTCCAGCTTTACTTTGTTGTGACTAAAAGTTTCTTTTTAACAGCAGTTTTAAAGAGTTTCTAGTTTCACCTGTTTGTTATTAATGTTTGATTTTTTTTTAAATTACAGAAATGCTCAAAGTATTAGCTTTAAAGATTCAAAAAGGGTGAAGAGCATGTATGAGCTGCCTCGTCAGAGGGAAAGAAAATTAGACTCAGCAAGAAGAACAGACATAAAACACATAATAAGCAGAAGGAGATGATGACAGTCACTTCATCCTTTCCTCTACAGGGTATAAAACTAGTAAGCTGTCTTACTTCCTCTCCTTCCACCTTTTCACTCCATCTTTGTGATTAAGGCAGACAGAAGAGTAGATATTTTCCCTCTTTACTCCCCCCACTCTTTCCTCCTGTGTTTATCCATTCACATTTTCAAACATGCTTACCCGGAGTGTATTGGTGAGGACACTAGGTTGACATTATCCAGTGCATCTGCAGTCCAGCTGTACCTCCTCAGAGAGTCGCTGTCAAAGTCTTTAGCCGCTGCCAAATGCTGTGGAGAAGACAACAGAGTCAGTGCAATTCACAAGTGTGTGAAAATCTCAACTAACTTCTCCTTTTAATGTAAAGACTTGTGTCTTTACATTTGCTTTTGCACATGCAAGGCTAACAGTGAGCTACAGATTTTTCAGTATTTCCTATTTAATGTCAATTTTTACAAGGGGATCAATAGTTTTGTAGATATTTCTTGCAATTTTATGAATGAGCTACAAAATCATTTCTTCATGAGAAAGACAGCAGCAGATGTCGCTTAGCGTGAAAAACAAATCTGGGGATGTTACATTTCATTAAAACACAAGCTGTCAAAAACATCTTGATGACATTCAAAACGAAGCTCAGAGTAAAATGCAAATGAAAAATCACCACATTAAGGATGGAAAGAAAAACAGACATCAGATGGCAGAAAACAGGCGACTAAAAATGTTTACAGACAAACAGATGCACTGACACCAGGCCTGTTGTGTCATCAGTCTGAGGATGTTCTTGAAAGATTCAGATGCACTATTTATACTCCAGATGTGCACCAATATGAGTTGACAAGCTGAAGGCCATGCTTCGAACAGAAAATTAAAGCTAAGATTTTAGAGTACGTCTGAAAACTCGCTCACATTTTAATGAGGAAAAAATACTTGGAATATTATATTAATCTCCAAATTGCTACGGAAAAACAGGGAGTAACAAAGACACAAAGTTTGGTTTTACTTATCCAAGGCACATGGATAAGTAAAAACAGGGAGGCTACGCGACTAAAACACTGTAAATACAAGCAGTAAGGTAACAACTGAATCCAACTGATGAAATAAGTGATATAAAAAAAGAAAAGTTAACAATGCTTTACACAACTAAATGATACCAACATGTGGAAACGCACTGACACGAAGAGTGCATAATGACTTCTACATCTACCTTATTGTGTTGCTCTACAATGAAAGACTTTTCCTTACGAAGCATCTGGAGCAGCGTTAGAGGAAACAAGTGGTTATTCAACAACATCTTTACTCTCCAGTTATACAATCATATGTCCCGGTGTCATAAATTTGCAGATAGTTTCAGATGTAGTTTTTTTTTTTTTAAATTTCAGTAAAATAGACCCCACAGAGTTTTTGACCACTATTTGTGCAAAGGAGCAAAGATTTTAATTTAGAGTTAAACCATATTATCCACTTCTGGGTCCAAATGCTCCTTCAGCTTGCAAAAGCAATCAAATATAAAAGAACCACTGAGAGTTTCAAACAAAAGTCCAAATTCTTTTAATTTAATAAAATCATCTGGGTTTTTTGTAAATCTAGTAAAATGGTCAGTTGTGTTACAGTCAAGCATTAACTGAAAAATAAAGGTTTGAAGAGGTTGAGTGGTGTTCAGTGGGACTTTTAAATCGACTGGAGGAGGATAGATAACCTCGAAGAGTGAAACTCCACTGATATTATAAATGATGGAAAAGGCATTAGAGGCTCTACGCAGATTCAATGCAGAATTAAATTATGCAATAGCAATAAGATAGCTAGATAGCTAGCTGACATCTAAAGATTATGTACCATGTTCTGGCTGAAGTACTTCCCAAAGAAAAGAAAAGAAAAAAGCAAAACTGTTTAGCAGTTTTCAGCATGTTTCAGCTTTTTTGTGGATAGCAAACCAAGTAGTTCAATGAGTCATGTTTGGTGCCAGTTTTACATTTTAAGAAACAGAGATGCACATTTGCCACTGCTTATGCAAGAAAGACTTTACCTGTCACTTCACAGGCAAACATAATCTTTATCCGCGCTGTCACTGAACTCATGGGGTAGTCTAAGTTTTACTTGAACTTCTTCTTGACCTTAAATGCTATTTTCTTGCATCTTTCAAGTAAGTGGGGCATCACAATAATCCCTCTTAGATAGCAGCAGGTAGCACTAATCTCATTTCCTCTTTCAGTAAATTGTAACTGGATTGATCGTCTTTATGTCAGTGGCAACTCAAGTGTAAGAGGATTGGTGTATTGCATAGCCTCTGGCACAGCACCAAGACACCTCGGTACATTTGGAGACAGAAGTGTGTCACTTGTAAAGTTAATGACCAGCAGATTACCGGCTGAGAGAATTAAACTAAGGGAGCAGCCAGCAAGAGGTATAAAGCATAGCATGAGGAGCTTCAAACGGGGCCTGTAATGCTGATTTTTTGCTCCCACTAGAGTAGCTTTGCATGATTTGCAGTTCATAATAATCCTTATTTATATGAGCAGCCTCTCACTTCATCCAAAATCTGAAACAAGCTGATTCAGAGCCCATCACCCTTCCTTTAAGCCAACTTTCTTGTGATTGGCTGCCCCTCACAAACAAAAGATTTGAACAGCAGCTGGATGTGACCTCTATTTGTGATGTCCATATTAGGGATTGTGTGAAACTGAGAGTTTAGAGCAGTCTTAAGTCTGAGCTTATCTGGATTATTTGTAAATACACTGACCTCATTATTTGACACGTTGGCCCTGGTTATGTTAACGATCCAACATTGAAACAGCATTCATATGACAGGAAATAAGAAAAAGCACAATAGGTCCACTTTTAAGACCCGAAGGTCCAGTCAGTGTACGTACCATCTCCTTACTCGGCGCCAGTATCTCCTCTATCATCATGCTGTCCCGTGTGAACGAGCTCCGGTTCAGCATGTTGGACCTATCAGAACTGAAGGAACGAAGGCTTGGTGTGGTTGTCGTAGTAGATTACCAAGACAACAGTCACAGTGATGGAAAGGGGAGGTGAGGAAGAGGAGGAGGTGGTGGTGGTAGGGGGGGCAGAGGGTAAAAGGGTATGAAAGTGAACAGAAAAAACAAAACAAAAAAACAAACACAAACACATTAAATGCATGCAGCTTCCAGGAACCTGACTGTATGGCACCAGTGACAACAACAACCACAAGAAAACAGATTAAAGGTAGAGAGAAATGACTGAGGTGTAATTTCACTGAAGTGATAAAAAAAATCTAAATAAAAAATTTCAGATGCAGATGAGATTGTACATCAGTGCTGGCTGTAATACATCTGGGGCGATCAGCGTACAGTAAAAGAAAAAAAACACATGTTCCATGTACACCTGTTCTTACACTTCCTGTATTTTTAGCCTCTTCACTTTGACCCCATGCTGCACACAGAATAAAGCACCATAAGCCAGAGTAAAGCAGGATAGGATGTAAAAGGAAGGCAGGTTGCTACACGATGGACGACAGACACTGGTGGAGAGGGGAGCTGGTATTTACCCATCATAATGACAACTTTGGTGATAATTAGCTGGCGCTATTTTGACTCCTCGTGTCTTTGTATACATCTGTCAGCTTGTGCAGGCTGTAATGTTGTTTGTGATGGGAGCTTTGAGACAGACTTTTATGAGGCAAATAAAGAGCATTCCTGAGCAATGACATGACGAATGTTTGCCTGCAACATCCCAACAGCAATTACATCAGTGCCATTAGCTTTATGCAAGTAAACTAATGTGAACCAATTAACTATCAATGGCAGGAAGTGCTCTACATGCTAAACTCTAAATGCTAAAATCACAAGGCTGTAGAAACCAAGAGCAGATGTGGCTGCAACAGATTTATTTTTTCATTCAATTATCCAAAGATTTGACATTTATAGCTGGGAGTCCTTTTTCCATTCATTCCATTCAATTGATTAGTGTCTCCAGGAATCAAAAGTTATGTCGTCAACATAAATTATTCTGAAGAAAAAAAAAATGTTTTATTTCAAATTGGTGGAATAATTTCAGGGAGACAAATATATATTGGATGAAACTGTATACTAGTTAAACTACAGGAAACTGCAGAAAAGTGATCTGCAGAAAATGATCTTATTGAGGGCATAATTAGCAATCTTGAGTTTCTATAAAAAGCCAAAGATATGATCTCAAAAAAGACTAGATGATATCTGACTTTTGTTACAGCCTGTAGTTAAAGTCCGGCTTGTGTTGTGAAGCTATTCAGTACTGAAGGAGTTTCACTTGTCCTGTCCAAACAAAAATCTAAATAACATTAAATTCATTTGTACAGCTCCAACTTAAAATTTGAACTTAAAATTTGAATACTTTTACAAGTAATTCTACTCCTAGCAATTTTTCATAATGTTGCTCTGGCACTATCACTGCAACTCTTCAAATATATGCTGTCACAGCTTTAGAAATCAGGGAAAATAACTATAATAACTATAGTTACTATAGTAATAACTACAACTATTATAATAAAGTGCTACTCAACCTGTTTGCAGGGATTTATTTATTTGGGTTTGTTTGGTTTTTTGTCCGCAGCTTTTTCAGCTGTGTCTCTGCGACATCACCGACTGAGGTGAAGTCCCAGAGATCTGCAAGAATCATTTTTTTCACCTTCACCAGGTTGATGGTTTAAAATTGGACCTGATAAGCCAGGGGCGAAGGGGATTTAAGGGGAGATCTAACTATGACACAGAATTGATTAACAGCTTGTTAATGACAAATCATTGGCCTGTAAACATACCTTAGATATCTTTAGATGATAGATAATCCTCCTTCTCTCATTATGATAATGGTCACAATGCTATGATAATAATTTTATATGTTATTCAGCAGGCTTGAAACTAGCAGCTGAGCCCATAAAATCAGCAGGAAAGTGTTTACTGAGGTCGGAAAAATGGACGTGAATGCTGGCTTTCCGCAGACCTCGATACAACAAAAGGATTTTTCCAAGGTTTTTTTTTTTCTTTTTCTTTTTTTTACAGACTATGCTTGCAATGTTATGAGATCACAAAAATGTCACTTGGCATGGATTTGTTTCTTCCACAATAACATTGCAATTTCACATTGTGATATTTGTTATGATGTAACTACTTATCCACATGAAATCACATTTGATTTCTTTATTACAGAGTATGCAGTATATATTCTCTGAAAGTACAGAGGAATAAACTATTTGAGCCTAAACTGATGAAGGCAATAGCATCCTCATTGGCTACAGATATCAGTTCAGGTCCCTGGAAGCTCGATGGAGTACTCCACACAGAAATCAAAATGATGCAAAGCTCCACCTTTGTGGAAAACCCACAAAGACCAAGATACAGTCAAACATAAAAATAATAACACCACTATTCTCTATAACCAGCTGAGCACTTTTCAACTGAAAGTAAGAAATCAGACAGAGATCAGACAGGTGAACCACAGCAAACACACAGTGCCACAGTGTTAACAAAACTGGTCAAGATCACTGCGTTAGTAGTCAAATGTGTTAAACAAATATGGTCAATATGCATTACATTGAACCACAGAGTCATGATACTGATAGCAACTGGGGTTTAAGGGAGTGGGGAAGGGGTGAGATGGGTGAGTTGGGGGAGGTATAGCGAGGCCTCTTCATGCCTTGAGTCTTACCTGACTTTTGGACTAACGTTAAAAACGGACATGAGGAGAGAATAAAACATCATGAACAAACAAAGGAGTAGACAGAAAGACGAGAAGCCAGAGCACAGATGCAGGTTTGTACAATGATGACAAATGGCTGACTGCCTAACCAGCTCTGAAACTTTGTGCATGAGGGAGGAGTTGCAAAGAGGGAGGTGTTAGAGTATTCCAGCTCTGAGATCTGCATGTCCCTTAATCTCTGAGGAGAAACATGTACCTCCATAGCTGCTAAATGCGCCACTATTCTCACCAGTTAGCTATGGTTTGCCTGCTTTTTGTTGCTCTGCGGGTATGAAGTACTTAGTTTTATTTGAGTTTTATCTGTTGTAGCTATAAAAAAAAGGGGAGAACAAAAAGACTGAAACCAAATAGCCCGTGTTTCAGGCCATGGAACCAAATCACATGTCTGTAAGACACCTAATATTCTAGAGCGGAGATGAACTGCACGCAGACGATAATTCTCCATTTCATCACATTGAATAAGATGTTAAATCTGATCCATTCTTACAACAAACTTCCACTATTTTCGTTGTACATGTAAAATGACAAAAATGGCTATTTTATTCTATTCTATGTTATAAAATAGATTGCTAAGTTGAAATTGGGAATCAGAATTTGTATTACATGAACCTCTAGTATCATAAATTATACACGATACTCATGTTTTGTTGTTAATAATATTATGAGGAAAAACCTAGAAGGCATTTTCTAAAGTTTTTTTATTTTTATAACATTTTCATTAAAATTAACTACCTTCTAAATGAACTGCACTGGAAGTTATTTGAACCAGTTACTGCAGGAGAAACAAGTTTTTTAAACTACCTCCAAGCTAGACTGGTCAAACACACACGCACACACACACACGCACGCATGCACAGACATCACCCCTCAAACAGTGTGTGTTGATCTAACCCAGTACTCAAGGCCATGCAATCGAACGTGCTTCTAATTTCCTGTGGCTCAGCGTGCATGTGTGTCACGCTTCAGATATTCAATAACCCCTCCCTCTTCAGTCAGTTGCACAAGTGTCAATATTTTCATACAAGCATAAAGTTCAGCAGCTGCAGGGTGCAAACTGTAACCTCTGGGTGTGTTTGTGTGTGTGACATGTAGGGATCAGAATAATGGAAAGCTCCATTGTTATTTAAGATCTTCTGACATACAAACAGGCTCATATACAACTTAAAAACCTGCAGCTCTGTGACTTTATCCATTTTCCGTATGCAAACTGTAATTTTAGATCATGAGCTATCACAAGATTTCTTGTGCTGTTAAAAGGAGTAGTTCATGAACCCTGTTCTGATTAACACTGCAGTATCTAGTCAAGCAGTAACTGTGTCTGAAAAAGATCCATTAAATAAAAATAAATTGCACTACAAAAGTAGAGACGACCACAAATGAAGACAAGCACGTGCCCAACTATTTTTCCAAAAAACCCATAAACTCGTTTGAAAGAGCAGTTTCTTGTTTTGTACTTTAGAGATTTTATTTTACAACCATTTGACTTGTGCTACGCCCATGTTTTTTCTTTTAGGTCTTGGCTGAACAAGTTCCACAGCACACGTTATCTGCACATCTTTGTAAAATATGTGGTATGAGAAGATTGGTGACGTAGTGATAGATTGCAGCCACCTGACTGCTTGCAAGGAAGCTCTGTTTAAATCAATAAAGGGTTAATCAATGGGCTAAGTCGGTCAGGTTGGTAATCGCTTTCTTCACAAGATATTTTCACCTTTAACTAGTCTTTAAACCTCCATTCTTTTGCAAATACTCTACTATTTGTCTGTTCCCATATTAGGCTGTATATAAGAGTCAAAAGTGATTCTGCCTGACACACTGAGTTGTCTAAATAAATCGCAACATATCTACACCCTTTATCATCTATTTTATTCTAAATGCCACCATCACCAAGTTAATAGACCTAAACTGCCAGATGAGACCATAAAATCATCAAAAAAAAGGTTTAGTGAGGTCATAATTTAAGTCAGAATTAGAGTCAGTTTCTTTATCTTTTTATAAACAGAAGAGTTGCACCTTGCTGGCCTTTAGCAAGATTGCACGTTTAAGATAGTTGGCTTCACATTTTAAACCCAGAAGCTATGCCTGGATCTAAACCTCTACCTTTCTCACAGTCTTTATGGCAGCTACAATGTTATGTATGTCATAACAACTGATGTTACAATGCTACATGTAGAAAACATACAAAAGCTAGGAACAGACACAGCACAAACGCAAACTGCTGCATGTTATAGCATGTTACCTCTGAGATCGTGCACCAATGCTGAAGCCCATGTAGCCATCCTGAGGCAGTGAGTCGTCACCCAGTTCCCGCAGATCCTGGGGGGCCATATATTTGTCCGTGTCCCCCGTCATCGCATCGTCACCTGGTGGTTTAAAACACAGAGGGAGTTAACTTTACAACAAAGGTTCTGCATACATTTTTACTCTCCTCTGCAGCAGGTAATGCCAAAACTTTAAAGTCGCAGTCTCTTCAATCAATAACTGCTTTCTGGGTTTCTTTTAGCAGGTTAGATCTTTAACACAAATCTGTGCTGCCCAGTCAGTTGGCCTTGTTTTTTATCATTCATGCAGACCAAAACACAAACACACACACACACACACACACACACTGGCTCTTTTAGACAGATCAATGCAGCTTCTGCCTACAGGCTGTTTTCCAGTCCAGTTTTGGTTCAACAAACACAAACAAAAGTCCTGCTGTCACTGAAAGCTTTTTGTCTCTGTCTCCTGGTGACAAAAAAAAAATGGTTAACAGTAACAAGCGAAGTTTGAAAAGGGCAAATAATTCCACTATCAGGGCTTACAAAACTAACTTTTATATCAAAATAAAGGTAAACTCAGAGTTTTTCAGCAGGTTTAACTGACCACGAGATGAAAATGCTTTCTCTACAGCCGAGCCCCAGGACATCATTGCAAGTATGTAGCAAAGAAGTGGTTAGAAACATACGTTACAGGTGTCGCAAGAAAACAGGTAGGTGCATGCTCTTCCCCTCAGAGGTACAGTAGTTCCTATCCTACTGATGAACCTGTGACTGCAGAGTTAAAAAAGCGAGGGGAGGAGAGCAAGTGCATGCAGGCGGAAAAATGAGGGGAAAGAAAAGGAAAGCATTCCAGCAACCACAAAGCAACAGAGACCCCCCCTCTCCTTCTCGTGTCCCCTCACCCCCTGCTGGTACAGCACCCCTCCCCCTAAACTTTCTCTCTCTTTCTTGCACACACACATATTCACACACATTTTACAGACCCCATCTGGCCACATTCCAACCCATTCTCCGGGAACCCTTCTCATTTCAGCTTCAACATGAGCAGAAACCCCCTCCTCAGTTAGCCATAAACTCACCTCCTGCTTTAAAGCACTTCATTCAGCCACAAGTCCAGTTTGGAGGATTTCACCCTGAACTAACTTTTCCTCGACTTGTAACCTTCCTTTAGCTCTCTGTCGCTCTCTCCTGCACACACTGTCTATCTTTCTTTCACAGCCCAGCACTCACACAAACAGATCAGCTTTCTCCCGCCTACCCACCCCGCTCCAGGATTATCCAGTGTGTGTGTGTGTGTGTGTGAGTGTGTGTGTGTGAGTTTCCGAACAGACACCTAGAGCTCACTGCAGGACAGAAATAGTAAGTGGGTGTGTGACTCAGACTTAGCCGTCTAAAACTGAAACTGCATGTACAGGAGAACATAGAGTGGAATGTACAAACTCTGTTTTCCTTAACTTCCATTTCTCAATCTTGTGATTTCTATTTGTGCACTGGTTTGTTTACATATCATATTGTATGTCTCTTTAATTTCCAAAGCACTGCTGACTCTGTCTGCCCCTCCTTTTTTATCTCTCTTGCTTCTCCATGTAAATTCTTTGGTGTCAGTCACAAATGACCTCACTCGTTCAGCTGCTTTGCACGTCAGAAAGTTGTAATTTTGCCACTTCTTTCCTGAATCGGATATTATGCAAATATCTAATAAAGAACTGGAACTTGCAGCTCGATAGAAAATTGAAAACCCATTCCAAGTTCAGCAAAATGTGCTGATAATAATGGTTCTAGACTGCATTATGAGCAGAGTGAGCTTTGGTGACTAAAAGCAACCTGTGCCAAATTTAGCCTCAAATTCTAACAATGTGACTTCTGCCACAACCCACATCAAAACAAAGCATGAAACAATGCAGATTATACCGGTTGGCACTGACACCGAAGCATCTATAGAGAGACACGAGGGAAATACAGGCATGTATTTATCTGTGCAACACACTGATGCTGCACATTGTCATGGATAACGCAAACTGTTCACGTCTTCACTTGTATACACACTTTTTTAGATTCTAGTCAACAAAACCAATACTCAGTGTATCTGCAGTAGTTGCAATTCAACATGTTATTTTCATGAACATGTTTTCTTTTACATCATCCCATTATTTTTCAGAGTACTCCGCTAACATGCCTGTTTGCACTTCTATGGACTGCACTGTTAATTTTCAAAAGGACAATCCACTGTTTTAAAAACATCATTTTTTCTTATTTTACCTCCAACCTTCCTGTCTTTTGTTGTAAGTGTTATATTATCCACAAGGCTGACAGTCAGTGTTCTGGCTAGAGCCTGATGGATTTTTAAGATCAATACTGACACAGATTTTATCATATCATTTTGTAAAAGCCAGTATTCTGATATATCAGCCCTTTTTTTTAATTCAGCCACAAAACATAAACAGATATTGCTCTGTTATATGTACAATAATTGAAGGGTGTTTCTCCAGTCTTTACTTTTTAAATGATCGTTTATCAGACAGTTTAAATGTTGGTACAGAAAGACCGGTAAATAGCTAATGCTGGCCAATAATACCAGCCCACTGATAAATGAACGCCTGATTCTTGAACCTCCAAATTAATTCAATTTCAAATTTGTATTTTCTGTCTGTAACAGATGTGAAAGGGTTCAGTTGAGGTAACATTTGAGGCAGTAAACAGAATCTGACTTTGGAAAATCACTGGAGAATGTTTTCAAACTTTAGGGCCCTTGGGTATTAAGAAAAGCATCAAGTTTTTGTTTTTAAAGCCAAGAAGCAAATCTGTTCATGCTGACCATTTATGTGTCACATGTCCAAACACTTTCTATCTAAGGCTGTATTAAAAGCTTGAAGCCCCCAGATAAATATCGAGGGTTAGTGAATGTGCCTGAGGCGCACACAGAACTTTCCAAAACCACAAAACACCTTTCACATAGTGGCTTTCACCCATATTGAAAAGTTGATAACAACTTTATGGTAACCACCTAACAAGACTCCCCAATTAAAAAAAACAAGTATATTTAAAAACAGGTGAAAAGCTACTTCTTGTTTGTTGATTCCAGCTGTTTATGTAAGTTTTCTTTTGAGTTTATTACATACTTGAAGTATTAGAAAGCCACAATCTGTTTGCAAGCTTCTGCAAAGCATGAGAGCTGCACACACACTTGTAGCTCACATCAGGGGACATTTATAACCTGCAGTTTGGTAAAAGTTTGAGTCTTTTTTGTCTAAAGTTTACTAAAGACTGCTTGGATGGCTTCCCATAATTACTTGTCGTAGCCTTCTCAAATTCTCAAAGGTAATATAAAGAAAACAGCTGTAAAGGAAACTCTGATCTCATGAGTTTTAGTACCTAAAAACTCGGAAACACTGACTCTTTCTGTTACTGTTCTGGGAACATTTGAGTGAAACTGGGAGGAGATCAATAATGCAAGTGACTCATCACAATGACAGAATGCCATCCCCTGAATACATTGATAACACCAGCATTGTTGGGCAGCCCATGTCTGAAAGAAGGTTATCTTATTTGCAGCCTTTTAATCAGTTCTATTACATAAATGAACAGGTTGTCTTCCTTAAATGACAGGTTGCTATATTTAGCTATATTTACAATGTGAATCGGCAAAACTTCAGACAGGAATAAAGGGCCAAAGATGGAAAAAAGACATTAAAATCAGTCACTACATTGGTTGTTGGTCATAAACTGAATACCGACATGCCGTGTGTATGTTTTACCCTTTAAATCCTTTAACCAACTTTAACTGACTTTACTGGTCTGGAAAATCTCTCACGAAGGCAAAGTTTACAAACTGCACAGGGGTCTCCTGATTTAGATCATGGATTGAGTGTGTTACTGGAGATGTTAAACACCATTCCTCTGCTGGTATGCGAGCTTGAGAGTGTGTATTTGTGCGCGTTGAGTTGCCCTCGTTATATTTTTAGATCAAAAATTAAACACGGACACTCTGCTGAAGCTCTACAACCAAAACAAGCACTGCACAAAGTCAGCGTGAAGGCAAGTCATGCACATATGTATGAAATCTTTTTTCTTTTTTTTTTAATACGAACAAAATCACACACAGTGTTTAGTTGCATCAGTTCAGCTGTGCAAGTTCACACTGGTTATTAGAGTTAGTTACAACAAGATCACTTTCGTTTGACTTACAGGAATAGCTGATGCAGATATTTCCAACATCCATTTCTGTTTAAACACAAGCAGAATCACATTTGACCATTTCTGCTGTCTACATTTGGGAACACATACAGTATAAAAGATGGACCTAGCTTCCAGCTCTCAAAAGAGGAAACTATTTTGTGACCAGTAGGGGATGACTCTTTTCCTTGAAAAAAACACTTTTGGTTATACAAGTCTGCAGAGGTTTCTTGCGTAACGTCATGTGCACGTTTCTAAAAAGTTGTTCATCTTAAAAACATGTGCATTTCCAGACTGGTTGGCAAGGGGTTCCTGGCTGTAGCTAGGTGAAATCGGTCTCAAAGACTGGTGCAATCACAAGGTGCTTGCGATTGCTTTCATTTCTAGTATACTGCCAAAGTCGTCTGTAGTTTGCACGGAAGATGCCAACTCGTCTGCATACACTTTGTAGTAAAACTTGACATTCTCAATTTTTTGCTTGTGGAGTTTCACTACCACCTGAAGAGTAGCTGAGTGTCTGCAGAGAAGTTGGTGTCTTCCAAATAATCTATGGGCAACCTTGGCAATCTGCAAGCAACCAAAGCAATCCCAACAAGGTTTTTGGCATCCGTTCAGGAAATGCACACATTTTTTACTCTCACAACCAGTGGTTTCAGACTGGTCTCACACTAACTTACACTCTCACCAGGAGTATCACACGTCAAAAATGGCAGAAAATTTAACATCACATGGTTAGCAGGCATGTGTCTGCAAAAACTAAACAGAAAAATGGCCCTTGGCTCCCTTAATTTGGAACCTCGGTATTATGTAATGCACTCATTCGCTAGTTTTCGGGACAAATTAAATGAAAGATGTAGTTCATTATGTGAATTATGGTCATTATTAAGAGAAGGATTAACTAGCGTATGCTCACTGGGGAAGGACTTGTCAATCTCAAGTCAGATCCACACTTTGCTTGTCACATCCTATTTCCAAAAGCTAGAAGGCGAAGGCGAGATTTGTGCATAATCACATTACTCCAGCCTTTGTTTTTACCAGTTGACATCTCATCTCTTTTTTTATCCTATTTTCCTTCAAAAAAATCAAATTTCCAGTGCAAACTTGACCCAGTAAAACTCAGTAATACTCACTGTATTCACCAGAATATCCAGACATAGAGCTATACTGTATTTACATTTCATTAAGTACACTGTATTTGACAGCAGTTTTCTAGTAATTTTGTGATATATTCACACTACTGCAGGAAAGTGAACTGTTAAAAGTTGAGTACATTTCTGCAAGTTGGTGATATTTCTCCACTGTAAACTACAGAAAGCATGAAGCGGAAAAACACCACGGGGGGAGGATGAGCCAACCTCCCCCCGAAATCTACTGATCATTAATTCCCCGTCTGTTTGTCATTGGGCACTGGTGGTCAAGAGCTCAAGTTCAGATCCTTTTGAGCCATACAGGAGTCCAAAAAAAGAGTAGAAAAGAGTAAACACACACACACACACACACACACACTGCAGCAGCTGCTTCAGTGTGTTTGCTTTGGCCTGAATGTGTGAAACTACAATGAAAGCATCACTGACAAGCCCTCGAAGACAAAGGATCAAGTGTATGTGTATTCTACTCCAGGGTGTGAAAAGAAATCTGTTACACACTTCCCGACGCGCCATATCCAGACAGTTGGCATGGCAACCGGCAGAAAGGCATATCCCCTGCATTTGGTTGCACAAAAGTACAGGAGGCTTCACAAAAATGCAGTGTGTGTGTGTGGAAGGGGGAAGGCAGCAGGGGAAAGTACTCAAGTACAGCGTGGTGTCTCAAACATGCATTAATGAAGAACAAAAGTTTTGGAAAAATACTTGGGAAAACAATGAAGAAGAAAGTAGTGCCATTTTAAAGCCATACCAGTGACACGAACCATTTACAGACCTCAACAATTGTTAAAATATTAAATAATTTGGCTTGGAGTACCTTTACCACACTATAATGCAACTCTACCATGCATTTAATGAATTTTCAGTGAAAATACATGTGAGGTTTGCAGAGCCCATGCCAAAGTTAGCGATTCTCTGTAAATGTCATGAATCATATTGCAACTTTTAGACATTTATTAGTTTTTTGCAAGCAGACATGACTGACAAAGACACCTTTTTGCATTTTGACAGACAAAAAAAGGTGCTTTGGTGAATATCAGTATTAGTGAATATCAGTGAAAAAAAGGATCTGCAGTATCGAAACATTTTTGCTCAAAATAGCATTATTAATCTGTAGCATGATATAGGCTGTTTTACATGTGAATTATTATTTATTTTAAATGAATCGTGATTCCATTGTGACACAAGAAAAGCAAGAGACTGGAAATAGAACAAATGAATGACGCGTTAGAGAAGGGTTGTAAAAGGAGATGCTTTAAAGAACAAAAAAAATGTAGAAAGATTAAAAAATAAAATAAAATGCCTTCTTCCACATCAGAAAAATAGTCCTCTGTGATCATTTCAGGGATATTGGCTTTATACACTGTGTGTTTGAATGACGGAAAGAGAAAAAAAAGAACCAAAAATAGATGGAGAAATCATATTCACATCAAAATCATAGGAAAAGGAAGAACTGAAAATAAACGTGATGATTATTATTAAATGTTTTTAGTTCCATTTGTTACATTGAAAATAAATTTTCCAATCATGCACACGATTGTATGTCAAGTCAAAATTTGGACTCAAATTTATAATTCTCAAGTTGTTTTCTTAGATGTTTGAGGTATATTTGAGACTCATACATTTTAGATAATAACCTGAAATTTTGACTTAGGAATGGAAAAAATATGTTGGGGGGGTTTTCAGTGGCGGAAACAAAGCTTCCTTTCAATGATCAAATTAAAAAATAAACGAATAAACATACTGGTTGAAGAACAACAGCGGGCTTTTTCTTTTGAATTACTCGGAAGAAGTAGAAGCAACACAAAATCTTTCATTGGCAATAAAAAAATTAGAAGGAAATCTAACAATGAGAGTGCAGAGCTGAAATATTCACTTATTTCAGCCACAAAAGCAAATGTTACCCGAGCTGATATTTTAAAGAATTTGACCCTCTTCAGGTTGCAAAGACAAATCTATCCTTGATTTTTAGACATCAATAGAATTACTTTAAAAAAGCTGTTAAGCAAAACTTTACCTTCATCATCAGACATGTCCAGCAACTCGTTCGTGGTCTCAGGGACATTCATTTTGTGCTTCTCGATCACAGTCTGTTGAACAGAAACACACTCTTAATATCATGACAGTAACTTTAACAAAGTACACGTAATCCAGATTTCTGTCCCAGTACAACAGCATCTCTATTCCTGCACCATTTACTGTGAAAATGTTCCAGTAACTTTGCATTTCTATGTTTATTTTGGTCTTTTCTTTCATGTTATTTTTATTAATATACCAATATAAACTTCTGTGGGTAAATAATCATTAAATAACAATAAATAACTATAGCTTTTATAAAGATAAAGTTTTTTAAACATTATCTTAGGCCAACATCTTCAATGCTTCTGTTTTTGTGAAGACTGAAATTAAAGTAAGTGGAGGCGTTTTTCAAGATAGCTGCTAAGCGGCAGGAACTGCCTCTAGGACTCAGATTTAAGTATAACTAAAGTTTAAGTATAACTGTATCTATACAGTTAGATACAAATAAACTATTGGGAAACCATGTTAAACCATACATCACATTTGAACAGTCTTTTAAACACATACACACCTGAGTGGTCAGAGTCTCCTCTGTGACCACCTTGAGTGTGTCCACAACAGAGATGTAGCCGAGCCTCCTTGCAATGGACAGAGCACTGTTTCCATTCTGGACAAGTAATAAAAATGATGAGAATTCATGTTGAAACCAAAAATAAATAAATAAATACATATTTCAGATTTCTGAGTACTGACATTAGTGAGTTCATTGGGCAATGCTCCATGGTGTAACAGCAAGTTGATGATGTGTGTGTGTCCCTGCTGTGCAGCCTGATGGAGAGGTGTGTAGCCGTTCTGCGGAGGAGGGATGAGAGGGAGCGTTAGAAGATGTTCACAGAGACAGAAAATCAGTGACGTATGGTGAATATACACGAAAATAACAGTTACCTTTGTCTTGGCGTTGACCTTCGCCTGATTTTTCAGCAGAAAGTTAACCATCTTCACGTTGCCATAGTGACAGGCCACATGAAGTGGAGTATATCCAAGCTGATGGAAAAGAAATGTAACTTCTGTTAGCACCACTGTGGCTACAATAAGGCATGTATTCATACATTGAAGCCAAAAGGCAGGGAGAGCAGGTGCAAGACCCCCTAAATGACAACAGATACGACACTCAAATCAAAAATACCACATATGACATAAAATGGAAAACTTGGGGTAGAGGTGGGTTGGAAAGAGGCTTGCAGAGGTAGCAGCAGATGACCTATCAGCTGATTGTGGCCTATGTGAATTAAAACTCTTCCCAAGTCCCCTTATAAAACAATAAGACCACATGAGAAACTGGTGAGGATAACTGATTTCCATATGAGGATTTTTGCCCTGTGACAAATTAATGTTCAGACTGCTTCTGTACCCACACTTGGAGACAAGAGCTTATTTATTTTGTCTGGAAATTAAGCTGAGTGTAAACTGTGAACATTTAAGCAGCTGCACGTGAAACATGTCCAATGCAACCCAAAACAGTTGTTCTGCCGTGCAGTTTGAAGTTGACACTGTAACACTGTTTCATAAGATCTGAAATTTAAGTTGACTGCCTCACAAAGTAAAAGCTACATTTCCAAAATAAAGCCAAATGGAAGCGAGAGAAGAAAAATAGGCAAAATTCAATGTCTGAGTTCCTACAAAGAAGGAAATTTAGTTAATTTGCAGCAGCAGAAGCTTTGTTTGTATGATGCGTCCTCCAGCTGTTGCCATTTCTTAGCCAAGGAGGTCACGACATGGAAACAAATAGCAGAGGTATTCCAGTTGTGCACAGCATAGCCCGCAATTACCAATCTTACATTTATAAAACAACAACATTAGACAGCGTGGACTGCAATTAACTTTAAAGACTGCTGAAATCACACAGTGTTTATGCGCCTTTAAGGGCAGCTATAAAAGAATGATATCGTTTATTTTAGCTCTTGTTCATTTCAGTCCGTGTGTGAGTTCTGTAACAGACTCAAAGGCTGGACATGATTCAGCAGCTGTTAATGTCTAAATAGGTTCTGGCAGGATTTTTGCTCTTCTAGATGGCATTTTAAAATCACGTCTTTTTAAAAATTTCAAGGCATTTGTTTAATTATTCAATTATCCTATTAAAACCAGAAATGTGTCACTTTTGTGGGAACCTGCCTTGTCAAAAATACAAAAAGTGAGAGCACTGGCACAGACCAAAGCCCACACCCCAAATGATATGTAATTTACAGCGGTGAAGTGGCAAGATACGCAAATCCATTTTGCCAATGCCTTAATAACTTGAATCCAAAGAAATGAAGAGGCTATCATTACCTTGGTCTCTGGATCTATGAAGGCTCCTTGGTTGCACAAGACCTCAGCAACATTGACTTTATCCTCCTGGGCAGCCAGGTGAAGTGGAGTCAAACCAGACTGAAGGTACAGAAACAGAGAAATACAGAAATACAGTCAAATACACAAATGACAGAAGAGTGCTGAATACAGTAGAGTTTGACTGAGACAGCTTGAAATGAAGCCGTTTAAGATAAAATGACAGGTTTGCACATCACGGTAATGAAGCACAAATGACAGAAAAATGACAAAAGAAATAACCGTCAAACTAACAGAGTTCTGGATAAACAAATATTATTTGTGTAAGTAAAATCAAGGCCCTGCCTGTTAGACATGTGTCGATGATACACAGACACAAATACACTGCAAACATTAATTTTCTGTCATTGCATGTCAGTCTGTGAGAGCTACACACTAATAAAGGGAAAACACCTTATTGCCCATGTTAACAGGAGCATCCCGAGCCAGCAGCAGCGTCACAATGTCCACGTTTCCTTCCTGTGCTGCAAGGTGCAGGGGAGTGATGCCCTGCCGCGTTACAGAGTTGGTAGAGGCGCTGTATTCCAGTAAGGTGGTCGTTATCTCCATCTGATTCTTCTTAGCTGCAATATGTAGTGGAGTGTAACCATTCTGGAAAGCAGAGAACGGGAAAATTTACTATTTTTCTGTTACAATGGAGCTAAGTCACATTTAAATTTGCAGAAGACAAAAACTCTGTAACCCTAACCCTGGTTCACTGTTCCACAGAATTAATGTAACACTCTTGACCCTTCATGATGCTCGCCAGTAATTGTAATAATTACAATGCTAACTGTCCAAGAAAAAAAGCAGAGCTGCATATGTGCACCGATGACAGGAGGGGAGACAAAAAAGGAGACTGAGAATCTTATTTATTTCCCTCTTCCTACTTGAAGAGAAAGTAGCATGTATATATACCAGAGGAAAGAGGAACAGCTTGTATTGATCCTTGTTTTTATGCAGCAAGGAAACTGGGCATGAGTGATGGATATTTTTGCTTCATTTGTAAAGAAACCTATTTGTAACTTTTGTCTGAAACCAATACAATTCCCAGTGGAGAGGTTCTCCAGGCCAGCATGGTTGCTGGAGATGCTATATGCTTCTAAATATCTACCTAGTGGTGAAAACCAATATTTTTAAGCTTCATTTATGTCCCAAACCTGAAGATATTTGCCTTAAAGGATTAAAAAAATGCATCCCTTCAGTGTTCTACCAGAAAATATTGGACCCTTGTTGACTTCAGGAGGAGCTCTACCAAAATATATGATGGTAGAGTGGAAGGGGAATCTAATCAGCATGTGGAGCACAGTGTAATTGCATGTAATTGGTTGAATGAATCTAGGTCAGTCTGCTCTCATCCTGAGCCAAAGTGAGGGGTTTTAGTACATTGCAGGAACATTCGATTTGACCCCCACTAACAGTTTGATTGACTCTTACCTTTGCAGCAGCGTGCGGTGAGGCTCCCTGGTTGAGCAAGAGCAGCGCCACCTTCTGGTTATCATAGTGTGCTGCTACATGCAGTGGAGTTAGTCCACTCTGAACACACATACACAACAATTGTTAGACGGTGATTTATCGTACATGTTGTGGAGTGCAGCCGGAGCAGAGGTGACGTGGAAAGTATTGTGAGAGCTACACCCACGATGACAGCTGAGGCGATACTGATGTGTGCGACTTCAATATAAGTCTCTCTCAGATGGCCAAACATGCATTACCTTTCCAGCAGCATCAGGCTGAGCATTCTTCTGCAGCAGCAGGTTGGCCACCTCGATTTTCCCGTATTTTGCTGCGACGTGCAAAGGAGTGAAGCCCTTCTGCAGAAACACAAAGGAATATTACACCTAATTTAATACAGTTACTTCTTCTGCCATGACTCATTTTCTACACATGGCAGCCCAACAGAACCACATGTGTTTAATCATAAAGTAAGTGAGAAATTTTCAGGATTATGTCATGACAACATGGAGAACTGCCCCTTTGGTGCTTAAACACAAATCAGCACAGGGTGGAGAAACTTAGTGCTTGATTTAGATTCTTGAGCTGTGAGGGAACACAGATTCAAGAACCATGATCATGGTTCAGAAGCGGGCCTGTAGAAGTTTGTATGGAAAGACAGAGGAAGCTAATTGGGATGTAGAGATGGGAGTTTAACTGCAACTCGATTAAATCAAACCTCACTGGGATTTGGGACGTATGTGTGCGTCATATGTCTTTATTGAGTACAGGTTACCACAGGTCCCAAAAAGGTAAGATTTGAAAACCATGTTATGCACATAACCTAAGAAGAAAGTCTTACACTTCTAGTTTTACAATTGCATCACAGTCTTTAAAGCTGTTGTGAATTTAGTGGACTTTCTAATGGGCGGAGCAACTTAAAAACAAAGTGAACGTTTGAAGCCTGTTGCTAAATTTTCGGATTCATCCAGACATTGCTAAAAATTACCTGGTCTGTCTTTAAAGAGTTAAAAATACGTGGCCATAAAATGCTCTGCTGAAATGTAAATTGATGCTTTTGAAATGAGTAACTGACATGAAAACTGAGCCAAAAGTCGACAAAGGCTTCTCCGGCAACAGCATTTTCAGACTCTATACTCTTACTTTGTCCACAACCTTATTATGACACATCTTTTCCACTGGCAGACTGTCAGCTGTAACTGGTATTCCACAGTCATGTACTTTCACTCAGTCCAAATGTTGCAAAATCCCTGCAGAATTCATACATTAACATTTTTCAAGCTTTTCCAGGATGAGGCAGGACAACCATCAGGTTACCAGCTGCAAGGATGCAAATCTAGCTGATCTGCAACAGGATAAAACCTCCTCTCTGTCTTCAGCAATCAGATTGAATTAAAGTTTTTGGACCAGTTTATGAGTATAACCATATAAGCCATCAGTGTCTGTGTGAGTACCGATCTACTAGTTTGCCTCCACAATATGTTTGTGTGCACCTGTGGGTTTGAATAATAATTTTGTTTATGTGCAAGTTTCATATTTACCTTAGTAGTAATGCCCATACTAGCTCCATGGTCCAGCAGCATTGCAGCTATATCTCTGTGCCCCTCCCTGGCGGCTAGGTGTAGGGGAGTGTATCCAGAGTTGGTCGTGGCATCTGGGCATGCTCCGTTCGCCAGCAGCTGCTGCACAATATCTTGCTTACCAAGACGGCTTGAGATGTGCAGAGGAGTCTGGTCATCCTGATAGAAAGATCAAGCAAAAAACACCTTTTATTATTAAAAAGGACCAACATTTGGAGTCATGTTTCTGGACAAGATGCAGCCCACTTAACAAATGTTTTTGGTATCTCCAAACTCCCGTGGGAAAACTCTGTTTCCATCTGCTAAATGCACCAACTGCATTTTTGTTGTTTTGCAGTGACAGCCAAAAAAGAAAAAGAAAAACACATTTGCAACTTAAACAGCAAGACAATGAGCAGAAACTTGCCATAAAGCAAGAGAAAGCAAACAAGGAGACAGATTCACAGCTGAAGACTCTTCAGTGACCTCTCTTATATTTTCACATTGTTTATACACTGCCATTTAAAAATAAATACAGTAAATTCTGAATGAGCTTCTGTGCTTCGCGTAACATTTATTCTCCCCTGAAGCCATCCATTGAAAATACTGAAGCATATTTGACACAGACATTTCGCTGATGTAATATATGGGACTGTTTTTGCATTGTATTGGTCTTGAACAACAGCATACATATGATTATAGAACCTAACCAACACAGGAATTTTACAGAAGAAATATTTGCGCAAATATATTGGAATATATCCTTCATTTTTAAATTTAATGCGATGTATTTCACAAGCTATTTAGCATTTTAAATGCAACACACTGCTCATCTCCACATCCCCATCTCTTTAGGAGTAATGTATTTTCTACTAAATGTGTGATAGACTGCAAACAAAGCATCTGAAGCTGCTCTAGTGAACAAATTATGTTAGAAAATCAACCATTATTATTGGCTCATGCTGGAAAACATGCAACATGTTACATATTTGCAGCAGGCTCATGTTGGCTAATAATATTATCCAAGGAATATATCAGTTGGGATCTACTGGAAAGAATTTATTTCATCATCATATTGTTACAGGTACAGGGAACCCTATTATTTTTCATAGCAGTGCAGGACAGGGGCATGAATAACTTATCAGAAGTCACATTATTTGTCCTATGAGCTCCAGGAGATTGTTCTTTGTGTACAGGCTCCGATCAGCTGACCTGTGTTGGTGCTGCTGGCTCTGCTGGAGGTTTTTTTTCTCTTTTTGGATTTACTAAACTGAATTCTACTACATGAGCAGATGCGGTATGCACTAATATGGCTGCTTTCCATCTGCTGGCCAGTTTAAAGCCAGTTTAAAGGTGGATTTTGGGAATTGATGACTTCTCCTTTTGACTTAAGCTCACAGTGACCACAGATACCACAGTCTTCTCTGCACCAGTCCAACACAGTCCATTACTGTAAACTGAACCACAATGCTGGAAATCACCCAGTTTAACATCCACTTACTGCCTGTGATCCTCACAAAACCTTATTATCTTTCAATATGTTGTATAAGACATTTCCCAGTAAATAACCAGATAACTTTAGCAACACATTTACTGAGTCAAAGTCACACTCACATAACAGCAGCTCTGTTTATCATGACTGCTCTTTTGTAGCTCTAAGTAGATTGTAGATCCTTGCGAAAAACAGCCTCATGTAACTAGAATTTTTACTCCTATTTGCATCCAAAAAATGCATAAAAGGAAAAACAAGAAAAATGATTTATGAAGAGTGTGCAGGTGAAGCATAAGGCAACATTATTTTCTAATTTGTTGAGTATTGCAGCTGCTCACATAAAAGAACTGCAACACATAAAAAAACCAACTCACTTGATACTATTATGTATGAAATGCAGACCAGGTAGAATTACTTAATAAATTAAGCTGACAGAAAGCTGTTCTGAATAATTTTGACCCATGACCATAACTTCTCAGTAATTAAACACGTGCAAAGACACATTACATAAGCATACAAACACACACTTGTGCTCACATTTAGTGGCTCTAATGCCCAGGCGCATATAACCGTGCAGATAATCGTTACTGATTGAGAGTGATGCTCTACCTTGGCCTTGGCGTCGACTCGTGCTCCATTCTGAATCAGATACCGGACCACATTGGACTGTCCCGCCCTCGCTGCCATGTGGAGTGCCGTCTCCCCCCTCTGAAGCAGACGCAGAAAACGAGGGATGGATAGTTATTCCAAAGTTTTGAATGTTTCTCTTTCTTTAAAAAAACCCTCATACAAAAAACCTTCTTTTTGTGAAGACGTACACTGGGGAAGGAGTGGCTGAAAAAGAGAAAGAGCCAGATAGACCCCCTCGCTCGCTCTCCACACCCAACTCACCATAATGACGTCCCATAATGCTCTGTTACTACGGTAACCTGGCCACAGACACGACGTGGGCGACCAAACACTCGGGGTTGAAGAGTTGACTGTGCACTACTCATTCCCCTCTTTCTTTCTTCCTCGCTCTTGTCTTTCTCTTTGGCTCAGCTTACTTTTTTCTCTTTTTCTCCTTTCATGTCATCCCAGAGTTAACGGGGTCAGTAGTAAAGTTTGTAGCTCCTACTGAGGAGTGTCGATGGACCAGATGAGAATTAGAGCACATTTCCGTATGAGCAAATTACATTAAAAGCCTCCTATGGAGGGTTTCTCTGCTGTCTGCACCAATTAAGGTTTAGATTTTGTGGATGAACAGTTAGTGTAAAGTCACTTCCTATGTTTGCATTTCTCTCTCTCTGTGCAATTAGTTGTTTTAGGTATTGTTTCAGATTTTTTAAAGGGTTTCATAGGCTTTGTGCTGCTCTTGAGTTTTGAATCCTTAGTCAAAATATCTGAGTTGGGTTTCTGTTTAGGTTTTTCTAAAGCTATTCTGGTCTTTGAAGGTTTGATTTGTGTGTTTTGTAGGCTGAATTTTGATTCCTGTTGTGATATGTTTTCATTCTAGCAATACTGAGGCTCTCTGAGTCCTAATTACTGTTTAGAATTTATAAACTTTCTAGTCTTAGTTTTGAGTTCCTCAGTTTAAGTGTCTGTTATGAGTTAGTCATTTCCTGTTGGCGTACTTCCCTCACCATTTCGCTAACTGCTCCTTCCTGTCTCATCTTTCTCTGTTTTTGCCTTCATTGTCCAGTCTTCTACTGTGTCTGCCATGTGTACTGATAGTCTTGTCTCTATGTTTAGAGATATTTCCTGTTTTACTTTAAAGGTCGGTTTTCTTTCATGTCTTGTGTCACTTTTGCGGCTTTATGTTTTTGACCGTATTGATCGTCTTCACCTGTTTCTCATTCTTCCTCCTGTTTCTCATCCCCAGTTACCCCTCAGTGTATATATAGTCTTATCTCCATCTTCCCCCGTGTGCCTGTATGGATTTTTATTCTGTTTTTGAGCTCTGAGCTCATCAGCCTTGATAAAAGATTTTATTGTAAAAACAAAGGGGGGCCTAGCAAAAAAAGTTTGGGAACCACTGATTTAAGATTTACTGAAGTTATGAGCTAATCATATGGTTTGTACAATTTTTGAAGATGCTGAGAACTAAATGAAATGAAGCAAAAAGATCAAAATTTCCATCTGTTACACAGTAAAGAGGAAATATTCAAATAATATGGTTAAAAATATATTATAAGCAAATATACTGCACTTTGCTCCCCCCCGCCCACCCAGCACATGGAAGGAAAAGAAAAGGAAAGAATGTCCTCTCATGCTCCCTGTCTTATCACACGGTAATGATGATGACGAACTTCCTGAACTCACCACATTGCTCGTGTTTGGTGAAGCCCCATGGTTGATTAGCTGGTGGACGATGTTTTCATGTCCCATAAAAGCTGCGACGTGGATCGGCGTCAGACCGGACTAGAGATGGAAACGCAAAGAAGAGAGGAAAAGAAAAAAGTCAATGAATTAAAGAAACACTAAAGAAGCATGAGAACATTTCTGTAGGTCATTAAATGCAAATGTGCAAACTTTTAAAAAAGTCAGTCTGCTATCAATCAGCAGAACACCAACTATTACAGTATTTCCTTTGAAATGTAGTGGATTACAAGCGTAGAGTAGCAGTAGAGGTAGAATCTTCCCACTGCAACAACTAAATTAACAAACTACACAAACATAAATGATGCCTTAGTGCTTAAATGACACACACACACTCCAGACACACTTACCTCTGTGACAGCCTGTATAGACGCTCCATGCTTCAGAAGCAGCTCCATCACCTTAAGTCTGTTTTTCTTGCAGGCAATGTGCAGGGGAGTGAAACCATTCTATGAAAGACAAAAACAAATAAATAAAAGTAAAAATAGTCCAAACAGTCTTTGTGTTTGGCTCTGTAGGACTTGCAGACAAATCTGGAACACCGAGTGGAAACTACAGCACAAAGGGGGGACTGTTTTTTCTTTTATCCCCTCTCTTTCTCTCCCTCTGCCTCTTAAAACCCTCTGCTTGCAAACCAGACAAGCATGTGTGGAAATAATCGAGTGGACTGTAAGCTATTAAAAAAAATAAAAACTCCTCTATACTGAAATAGATACTTTCCTTTACAACTCACTTTTCTCTCCCTCCTCACCCTCCTTCATCCCTCCCCTCCTTTACTCTCCTGACTTTGAGGTTTCAGGCTCAGTCCTATGACTTCATTTTCCTCTCCATGTCCCCCCCCCCCCCCCCCCCCCCCCCCTTCTTATTCTCTCTGGTTATAAAGTTCCAGTGCTCTAACCACACCCAGACTGCTCCCATTACAGAGCAGCAATGCTCGTCTTATGCCAAGATATCGCCCGAGATACTAAAGTCTATTTAATTCTACTTGTTTCTTTGTGTTCTCCCTCAAATGCCTCTCCATTAAAGTACTTTTTTTTTTTTTTTGCTAGTGGAAAAAGGAAAGGTTCATTAAAAAAATGTAATAAAAGCAGAAAAAATAAGAGAAGGCAGAGAGGTACAACTTAAATAGATGAAAAAACATACTTCATTTTCATCAGTTTACTATGTCCCTGCATATTATGCAGATGCAGCGGTCTAGCAGCATTTTTACAGCAGCAAACTCTGGTGCTAGAATAAAAACTCTTTAAACCTGAACCTTCAAATAAGTGCCCCAAAATTAAATTATTTTGAAAATGTAACATTTATTGAATCTTTTGACAAATTAAAAAAAAAAAAATCATTACATGTCAATTTGCATATATGAGTTTTAATTTGTATCCTGTTTACTATAGCAGCAATCAGATTTAGTTTATTGCTTAAACATGTATTGTGGAATTTATTTAGGGTTTCTGGGGAGAAAAAAATTTTCACTGATGATGCAGGAGTCTCGAAAACTCACAAAAACTATACGTAGTAAATATAATACACTAGGCGTTAAGTGGCTGAAATTGCAATACCTCAAATGGCCACTTGAGGCTCACTCCAAAAGCATGTCAATCCCCACAGACTATCATGTTAAAATGTTAAAACCTTCGAGGAGAAATAAACATTTACAAGTTTACAGTCCAGCTTTGTTCTGTGACACTGTAGGAGGGATGCTCTTTTTCAAACTGAATTTAAAATGTATCGAGGCTTATGCTTATTCATACTTTGTGGTGTGGCTGACAGATGCCTGCCAAAAGAGGTGGCTGTGGCTGTCTACTAGTTGTCACCTCAGCTGAGTTCGTAGTGCTGGTGCAGTCTGGAGCTCATCCAAGAATATTGTGCTCCAGTTTTGGGGAGTTTTGCTATTTATTAGCAAGATGCACTGATCAGAAGGTATCTGTGGCTATGCAATACACCAAAAGAAAGTGAAGCCACATTTGATTAACATGTTATCACATTGCTAACCAAGTTAGCTGGCAGTAGCTGGCAAGTTAGAACTTCACTTCTTCAAATATCCACCAAATTTTTAAGCTTAAGGTTTCAACGTGGAAGCCCACAGACAACTGCATGAGATCATGGAGCTTTTATCTGCAGCTAATAGCTTTGTCTACATTCAAATTAAATGCAATTGTCATTGCTAAAAAGAAGGTGCTCAAATATTCAGCAAAACTGTTTTTATGCAGGAACAGGATTTCAATAAGAGCCACAACATAATGTCTTATCATTTTTAACTTTACATAAAATAATTCCTGCTTCTCCTGATTAGTGCAGGCAACTAGATGCTCTGAGATGATGAGCCCTTTTAATTCCTCTACTTTATTTTGTACTTTTCATAAATTTTTATTTATTTTAATCACAATAAATAATTGAGATCCCCTCACCAGTGCCTTGGCGTTGGGATTGGCTTTCTTGTCCACGATGACCTTCGCCACCTTGTAGTGCCCACAGTGGGCGGCAACGTGCAGCGCCGTCAGGTAGTCATTTGTCACGTCGTCCACAGGCACGTCGTGGTGCAGCAGCAGCTGAACGCAGTTGAGGTGGTCGCCTTGCGTCGCCATGTGAAGAGGAGACAGACCGTTCTGGAAGGAAAAGGAGAAGAAAGACGTTCAGCGATGTGAAGTTAATATGGATGCAATTTGCTAATGTGATTTTGTTGGCTTGTTCTTACAAACCTTGGTCTTTGACAGTATTGGAGCTCCTCTGTTCAGCAGCATCTCCACTACTTGCTCATGGCCACTCCTGGCGCCACAGTGAAGAGGAGTCAGACCATCCTGTGAAAACAAACACCTGCTGCTCAGCCGTGAACTTCATACCATCATCAACAAGCTCGTTGAGCAACAGACAAGATATGACATGACACCGCAGGTGATGCTTAATCCTCGCACAGCTGTGGGTGGGATTACATAATAATAATTTTAGGGGTTCTGGAAATCCCTCAGCTAAAAATTATATGATGGACAAATGTAAATCACCCTACACCTAGTGATTATGGATTTTATCCTCTCATTTTTAATTAATGTTTTTTACCCTTCCATTATATTCATTTCACATACCACCCTGTGTAAACGGCCTACGTATGGCTATATGTTAACTTTATCAGGAGTTATGTTAGTTTGATGTAAAGCACTTCTAAGTTATATTGAAACATTGAAAGTCTATGAGCATTAAATACATGAATACACTTTTAAATATCAATATTTAAATATAAACTGAACACTGCATCAAATAACATTGTGCGCATGTGATTGTACCTTGGTGCGTGCATCTATCTTGGCCCCTCTCTCCAGCAGCAGTCGCACCATGTTGCTGTTTCCACGTTTGGATGCTACGTGCAGCGGTGTTATGTCATTCTGCAGAAACAGAAAAGCATTGCTTAGCTATTCAGCCAAAGAGAAAAGAAAAATCAACATTTATTTCAGGAAAAGAGAAGGTACCACTGCTAATACATCACTTTTAGGGAACATTGGCTCTATTTGACAGTGCCAGAGGGAAATGGCTAAATACCCCCCTCTAGAGGACAGTGATCATTCCAGCCAGAGCGACCTTAGCTTTGAGGTTCTGTTCTAAAAATGCCAGAGGCTTCTAATATCTCTATGTGTTCACCAGAGATTGTGCTTATTTTCAGTATGTGTTAGATATTTCACCACCAAAGAACACAGTTTTCAGAGTTATTTACAAGGAAATGTTAGTTTTAAGCTAGACTTTTCTCACCATCAACACACTTCAGCCTTCTTATATCCGGTGTTTGAAGAGGCCCTTACTGCCAGAGTCATCATCCACTGAATATTTATTTTAAGCTTGAATAACTAGTTTCATCCAAATGTTACTCATGTAAGAGTAAATAAATATGCCGGGGATCTTGAGCTGCTGAATAATACATTTTCAGTAGTGAGAGAAGCTAAACTGTGTGTGTGTGTGTGTGTGTGTGTGTGTGTGTGTGTGTGTGTGTGTGTGTGTGTGTGTGTGAGGGAGAGAGAGATGATATGTAAAGTACTAAACTTGGTCCAAGCTTTGAATGTGATTATTAAAATGATTCCTTGGCTTTGAAAACATCGTGCAACATTTGAAGATTCTAACAAATATCTCTCAGCAGATTTCCTTAACTTTAAACATAATTAAATAGAAATAATGAACAAAATAAAGATGAACTGAACCTAATTTGCCATTCAGAGCATGAATTTGGGCGCTTCGGAAACAATAAATGCAAGTGCGGTAGAGGAAAGGAACATCCCGCATTTAAAAAACACGATGAAACGAGAACATCCTGATAAAACAGAATGCGGCACATTCACTGCTTTAGCTCAGTATCTTGTTTTCATATTGTTAGCGGAAAAATCACAATTTAAATGTAATTACTGGCCCACCCCTGATGTGCATGTTTGCAGTAATGAAGGAAAGTGAGGGCTGAGTGTGAGGGTGTGGCTCACTGATGTGTTTTTAATGGTTCCTGGGGGAAAAAATAAAGCTCTTTGTGGCACAAAGGAATCAGAGAGGTCAGTATGACTATTCTCTGTTTCTGTTTTGAGTAAAGTGATGCATTTATTGAATCTGGACCAAAACACAGCAAAAGACAAACACCTTTAATCCTAACTTGGAACATTAGAAGTTACTTTGACTGACATTATAGACATGGAAAAGAAACAACTTTTATTTATGTTTATGTTTTGTAATCTGTTCATGAGTGATGGGAAGGTGGAGCATGGGGTGTACATGTGGCTTAATGCTTGTGTTGTCCAACTTCTCACCTATGGTGATGAAATGAGCATAATTAGCAAAAAAATAAGGGCGCAAATATAAAAGGGTGGGCTCAGCTGCAGACATAGAGGAGCTCAGAGTAAAGCCACTGATCCTTCATGTGGAAAGAAGCCAACTGAGGTGATTCAGAAATCGACTGGGAGCCTCCCTTCTGGGTTTTCTGGGATGCCCAACTTGGGGGAGACCCTGGGACAGACCCAGAACACACTGGAGATTATTTATCTCATCATGTGTAGGAATGCCTTGGGATCTCCCTGGAGGAATTGGAAAGTCTTGGTGGGACGAAGGATGTATGGAAAACCCAGCTTAGCTTGCTGACACTGCAACCCGACTTCAGATAAGCAGAAGATAATGTTTGAGTGGATTCTGTTGCAAACAGATTTATTTACTCATGAATGTGCCCACTTCTAACATATATTTAGGGAAGCATAACTGTAACATTTGTGAATAAATCAAATAAATGGCATATTGGGTGAGAAAATTAGAAAAGAGGCCAATTTCATGAGTAAATTATGGTATGAGACATGTGTTTTAGGTTTTTTCCACATGGCAAGTGCTTATTTGCTATAGCACTTACACACTAACAAACCACCAGCTACCGAAATCCATAACTGCTGCATCCATTCCTACATTCTGTGGGATCAGATAGCACGTGGACTGCATGTGCATGTTTCCTCCAGGAGAGTGACAAGTACAGCTGTGGAATTATACACACAGGCAAGCAAAAATTCCTGCACATACTACCCTGCATAAAGTAAGAGTTTTGGTATGAAGGTTTGCAGCAGCACTCTGCTTGTAGATATGAGTGTGTGCTTGTCGCCTTTGAAGTGAAGGACCTACCCTCGCCTTGAAGTCCACAGCTGCCCCTCTGTTAAGCAGCAGTGTTGCTACGTTGATGTTGCCGTAGTGAGCCGCAATATGCAGAGGAGTGAAACCGCTCTGAGAGAGACGAGAAAAACAAGACACACAGGAAGAGAAACAATTAAAGAGGGAGGAAAAAGAAGCAGCAACTGTCTAATAATGAGCCATAAGCAAAGCATGATTGGACATTACATGTAAGAGCATCTTGCTAAAAGCAGACTAACAGAGCACAGCAGACCAGAGCTGAGCAGGAGTCAGACATGCTTTGAAAATTTAAAAAAAAAAGGAGTGGACTTTTATAAAAAACACAAACTCCCTAGCCACTTTATTAGGCAAGCTGATAAAATCTAATCAAGTCCAACAGCACTGCCAATTATTCTTATGATGGGCAATTGGCATTGATTTAACTATTTGCTTAATGTTGGTGTTTTATTGGACTTATTTAAATTCAAATATAAATCCGTCCAATGCAAATTGCCACCTCAGTAACATCTCTGTTTCCACCTGACTGACAATGCTGATCAAAACAGAATGCTAATATGTGTTTATATTAGGTTGCAGATGTACCTAATAAAGTGGCCACTGAGTGCATATTTCAACTTTTTTGCGTAATTATTGTGGTAAGTGTGCAGCATTTAACACTGTCTGACACAATACAAACAAAAATAAGATCCTACCAAATAAAAAAAAAGCATGCAGATTAAAAAACAAATGTAAACTAAGTGTCTCATGAAGCTTTTGTTTCTCTTCTGCTATATGCTTTTATCTGACAGACAGCAGCATGCAGGTGAGCATGCATCTATTTTAGTTGAGTTTGTAAGACTGCTTTTAAGAAACAGTGACTGAAAGCCTAAACTATTGCCATTTCTTTAAGACTTTTAAGTTACCGGCTCACAGAACATGAACGGCTTAAAAAAACAAAGAAATCATTCATTTAGTTTGATCATTTCGAACTGTTCATTCTTAGCTTTTTTCCCCAAATTACTTTTTGCAGCAACAAGCAGTGCATGCCAAAAAATTAATGTTTCTACATCAAATAACAAATAAAATTATTGTAACTCAAGTGGGATCACAGTACAGAGAGATGCTACTGTGAAGGGAGAAAGAAATGTCAACAACACAAGGATATTACACAACACACATAAATACAACTCCAAAAAGACAACAAGACTAGCTAATGCTTTTTTTTAATTTCAAAGTTCTTCTTGAGTTTTTGCTTTGCTAACTGATGTGTTTTTCAACACGTCATTTCACATGTTAGCTGGGTGCAATGGTCTGATAAACCAATGCCCATTACTGCTGGATACAGTTATATGTTACAAGCATGTAAGAGTTCAAGACATTCACTTCTGTAAAATCACAATTCTTTGTATGAACAACACCACTCAAACTACCCCCATCTGTAATCCTTAAGCTACAGTATGATAAGCTGAAGCCAACTGAAGGTTGCCATTAGCTTCCCAGTTATTGCAAAATATCTTACTCTTGACAAGAAAATGAATAAGAATATTACATAAATTGTAGTTACATTTAAAAGTTTACATTGTAATTCTAAACATCATATTTTAGACTAAATGAGAATGTACCCAGTAATGAACTCAAGATGAAGAGTATGCGAACACAGCAGTATTCACATGAACTGACTACTGCTACTTTTTGCATGAGAAAAATCACATCAACAAAAGAATTTTCTTTGTTGATTTTATTTAATTTGAATAAAAATTAGGTTTGCTGTAGCAGTTTATCTTCCTGATGACCGTGATGATTTCATGCATCCCATAAACTCTGGATTTATGGTAAAGATAAAGTTCTTTTTTAAGTTATGCAAACTCAAATCTTACACCTTGATGCCTCTGCTGAGCTCTTTTTTTTTTTTCTTTTTTTTTACATTTTCCTCCTCTTTTAGTTTTGTTTTTCCTAATCCTGTGTTGGTACCCTGCTGGATTTCACTGATAGAAGCTCAATTACCTCCACCAAAGACATTTTAGTAATGGTTTGGTTTGTCTCTTTGTTTTCAGCATTACTCCAAAAGTTTTGGGCAGATTTGCAGTAAAACAACACAAAACACAATGGAAGTCGAATAAAAACAGAATGGAAGTAGAAAAAATACAGAAAAAAACACAACAGAAATATTTTGGGGGAGACACTAACGTGACAGAACAGCTCCTGAAATAAAGGAAACTGAAACACAATAAGGATTGCACCGGGAGACACTTAAAAGAAGTGGAGGATTCATCTGTTTTTTGAGGAAGAAAAAGATGCTCGGTAATGTGTACTTTAATTGCATAATTCATATAATGCACGTTTCCTATTCTGTTTACTGTTAGCTTGTGATATAGCTGTTCTGTCACATTAGTGTCTCCTCAAAAACACTTCAGGTTTGTTTTAAGGTTTTTGTTTTTTCTGTTATAATAATTCAACTTTCACTGTGTTTTATTCAACCCCCGTTGTGATTTGTGCACTTTTGCAGCCTATTTCTAGTCTCTACTGTTTCCTTCGTTGAAGTGCATTTGACCTTTCAGAGCCACCATACCTTG
This sequence comes from Oreochromis niloticus, assembly GCF_001858045.2. Lineage (NCBI taxonomy): Eukaryota > Metazoa > Chordata > Actinopteri > Cichliformes > Cichlidae > Oreochromis > Oreochromis niloticus. The sequence continues at coordinate 6,609,625 of NC_031973.2, forward strand.
GCCCAACTTTGAAAAATTTTAGTTTTGAATCCACATCTGGAATTTTCCATCTAGGAATTTTTGGAGGATTCTTTAACCTTGTGAGACTGGGCAAAAATTTGGGGCATTTCGCATTATAATAATATAGATTACATTTATGTAATAACTATTTGGAAACATGGTGTAGATGTTCCCAGGAACATATTACACATTAATCTAAAACCAGATATCATTTTAGATGCAGGGACTATAAACTTATAGATATTTATATCAGATATTGGCTGGTTCGGACTCAAAAAGCTGGAACTTTGGACACCTGGAGGCTATACACTGGTATTATATTGGAACTGGAAGAAGCTGAATGTGTCTTGGACTGCACTTATAAAAACCATGAAACAAAATAAAATACATTTATTTAAATTAAAATCAATTAGGTATTCCTTTTCTGCAAAGCGCTATGTGTAATATGACTGTGATATACTGATGGTATTACCCTAGTGTGGAAATACTTTATGCAGTGCATCTGGAAAGTATATGCAGCACTTCACTGGTTCCACATTTTGTCACGTTACAGCTTTATTCCAAAATGGAATATAAATTAATTAATTTTCCCCTCAAAATTCTACAAAATACCCCATAATGACAAAGTGAAAAAGGCTTGCTTCAAATTCTTGCAAATTTATTAAGAGTTAAAAACTGCCTATATAAAGTTGCATAGTTGACAGTGCATGTCAGAGCACAAACCAAGCTATAAAGTCCAAGAAACTGTCTGTAGACCGCCGACACAGGATTGTATTGTGGCATAGATCTGCGGAAGGGTACAGAAAAATTCTGCAGCGTTAAAGGTTCTAATGAGCACAGTGGCCTCCGACATCCGCTAATGAAAGAAGTTTCTGAAGCACTCCACTAATCAAGCCCGTATGGTAGAGTTGCCAGACGGAAGGCACGCCACAGTAAAAGGCACAGGACTGGAGTTTGCCAAAAGGCATCTGAAAGACTCTCAGACCGTGAGAAAAGAAAATTCTCTGGTCTGGTGAAACCACAATCAAACTCTTTGATCTGCATGCCAAGCATCATGTCTGGAAGAAACCAGGCACCACTTATCACCTGGCCAATACCATTCCTAAAGTGAAACATGGTGGTGGCAGCATCATGCTATTGGAATGTTTTCAGCAGCAGTAACTGTGAGACTAGTCAGGGTCAACTGGAAAGATGAATGCAGCAATGTACAGGGACATCCTTGATGATAACCTGTTTCATCTTTCAACAGTACAACGGCTGCAAGCACACAGCCAAGAACACAAAGGAGTGCCTTTGTGACCACTTTGTGAATGTCTGTGAGTGGTCAAGCCAGAGCTCAGACTTGAAACTTGAACCAACACTAATGTCTCTGGAGAGATCTGAAAACAGCTATACATCGACGCCCCCCCATCAAATCTGATGGGTCTTGGGAGGTTCTGCAGAGAAGGATGAGAGAAATTGCCCCAAAACAGCCAAGATTGTACAGCAGCATCATACTCAAAAAGACTTTGGATTGTAATTGCAATGTGCAGAAGTTTTTCTGTACCCTTCTCGAGAACTGTGTCACAATACAATCCTGTCTCGGAGGCAATTTCTTGGAATTTATGGCCTGGTTTGTGCTCAGACATGCACTGTCAACTATGGGATGTTATATAGACAGCGTTTTACTTTTAATAAATTTTGTAAGATTTTCAAGGAAGGTTTTTTTCATTTTGTCATTATGGACTATTGCATGTAGATTTTTGAGGTGAAAAATGGATTTAATTCATTTTGGAATAAGGCTGTAACATGACAAAATGTGGACCAAGTGAAACGCTGTGAATCCTCTAGATGCACTGCGCTGCTGAATTTACAATGCTATAAACTCTAGCAGCGAGCCACTGCATACACAGAAATAAAAAAAGTCCAAATGCCATGCAGGCTTAAAAAAATGGGCACATGGGTTCAGCAGCAAAAGCTTTCATGCCAGCATTTAGTGCTCATGCTAGCAGACAGAAGGCTTTGCAATGGTGACCATGAGTGAACAATGAAGAGAAGAGAAGAGAAGAGAAGAGAAGAGAAGAGAAGAGAAGAGAAGAGAAGAGAAGAGAAGAGAAGAGAAGAGAAGAGAAGAGAAGATGTACCTCTGTTGTTCTATTCACCATCATCTAGAAGGGAAAAGGGGGGATTTGTAAGAAAAAGGAACAAGTAGAGGGAGGAACAAAAGGAGGAGGAGAGAATGAGGTGGTTAGTGCACCACAACAAGAACAACTGCAACACTGACATCATGGTTGCATCAAGCTGTAGGATGGGTTTGTGACAATGTGGCCGTAAACAACGAAAATAACCAAAAAGCAGTCACATAGAAGTACACAAAACTGGGGAATGGACTGCAACTCTCCCTTACAGTGTGTATTTGTTCTACAATGAGAATGGTCCTTGGGGTAAATGTAGCTGTATTGTTGTTTTTGAATATATTGTTTCTTGCCCTGAGTGCCTCTAAAAATCCAAAATATGATCACTTGCTCAATTTTTGTCCCACAGAAAACTCGTCTGGAACTTAAATGACTAATAGAACTATCAACACAGAACAACAGAAGGAACTTATAAATATTCATAGCGCAATGATACCCTGTGGGAATTATACACACACACCACAAGTATACAGGTGTATTGGGGCGAGGGTAGTCAAGGCCACAGTTTAAGGTGTACCCTTAATTAATCCAGAGAATCACATAATTCAAAATGTCTTACATATTAATGGAAGTTTTGAACGATTCTTTTGTTAGTAGACTATCCTTAGTTTTCATATAGATACTCTAAAAGCATCTTAGTCTTCAGCAAAAGACTCTTTTCTGCCCTATCCTATGATATGTAATATGAGATTGATGGTCGGTTCCATGCAAATAAAGTACAAATGACATTTTAACCCATGTTACATGTAAATATTTTTGATGTTTTGGGGTTTTATCCCATTACATTACATTTCAGTTATATCACTGGTTTTGAGATTGGGGTTTATTGTCATTAATATACAGAAATAATTTAATATAATGTACATAATTCAATGTAGTTTGATATATGGACAGTTTATTGTTTTGTGAGACTTCAGTCACTAAATCTAAGACCGAAAGTTAAGGAAACAGAAAATGGGATTTTAAAAGACAAATGGTTCTGGTTCTGCATCACCAATGGAAATAAAGTCATTAGACATGGTTGGAAAAAAAGAAATAGGTGTAATAGTTTGGAAATATCCTTATTCCCTCTCTTGATTGAAGTAAAGTGAGAAGATGTAGCCCACCTTGATGTTTGTATGCTACGGTCAGCAGTTATCTAACCACCGCTTACCCTGGCAGGTACCTTCGTAAAGAAAGACGTAACAGGAATCGGACCCATAATACATGAAAGGTGTCATGGGACTATGAATGAGTAAGACCAGATCTCAGACACGATAAAACAGCAGGTCATTATGGGAAGTGTAGTCCAGCTCATAGCTCATACCTTAGACTCCACATCAGCATTGTGGTCGTTCTGGAGGAGGAGGGCGGCAGCCTTGGTGTCATCTTTACGTGCAGCGATGTGCAACGCTGGGAGGCGGACCTTCCCCTTGGTGTCATTTTCCAGTAAAAGGGAAACTACCTGGTCATGGCCCTGCTGCAGTGCAACCGCCAGCGGAGTGAAACCATCCTGCAAACCAGAAAAAGTCAACTGTAAGCTATAAATGTCACCTCAGACACAATAAAGAGATTATGTGTTAAGTGTTTTCCTAAAGTACGACACCCTTTAACAATAGCATGCAAACATACGGTATGATGGCAGTGAATACATGCTAATGTAAAGCTCATATTTTATTATGTAAAACCTCTTGGTTTAGCAAGCTAACAGTCGCTATTGCACTAGAAAATTATAATTAAGCCTGAAGGTTAATGTCCATAGTTTTTCAGGTATTTGGGCAAAATCAGAAGCATTATAATAATAATGAAATAATAACAATGGTAAAATTGGTAGAAAAGAGCAAATGTCTTAAACATGGCTATCTTTAGAGGAACTTTTGAGAAACTCATCTGAGTTCAGGAACTGCTGCTCATACTACTAGGAAGTACTTTTGCTAGGAAGTACTTTTCTGCTCTCTTATTTCCCAACAGGTCACCACAGCAGACGGCTCTGCATATTCGATTCGGCACAGATTTTTTTTTTACTAAATACCTTTCCTGAAGGAATTCTCCCCTTTATCTGAGCTTGAGACCGTCACTAGGATTAAACTGGCTTGTAAACCCCTGACACTGGATTTGTGTCTCCACCCGGAATCAAACTGGGAATATTTTGCATGTAAGGCAAAAATGTGTTAACCAAGAGCTGCTTCTATTTTTATTTTCTTTCTATTAAAAGTTGTAAAGTCCATGAAAGTCGGCAAAAATATCAGCCTTATATATATTCATATATTTAAGTCTGGAAAAAAGTATTGGGTAAACCTACATATAAAGATATAAAGTATTAAAGCACACCAGGTCACCTTTTCCAAAGCTCACCTGATGTGATTTAAAGTCCTGCAGTGGGAACTAAACATGTTTTATACATGACTTTTTTTGGCTGCTGGTGCTTTAAATCATCAGCCAAAAAAATCGAATCAAACTCCTTTGAGGTGTCTGCCTGCTGTCCTTACAGCCTGGCCATCCTCTGTAAAATTGCATGATATAAATCAGAAGGGCTGTCGGCCTGTAAAGCAGATGAGAGGGACACAGGATCAGTGTGCCTCCAGAGTCATGTTAGTATTCTTTTCTCATCCGAAGCACTGCAGTATGGACGCCATCTGTAAATATGGGGCAAGAAGAGGAGTGTGCTTGTATCTCCTTCGGAGGTTTCAACACAACCTTAATCAGAGCTAAGAATCCTAAAATATCATCTTAATAATCACGGACACTCCTTTCCTCTTGACGTCTGCTGATAGTCACACTTTCAGAGATGGCATATGACACGTTTGTAGCTGCTTCTAGCCGGTAAAGTGACAGCTGTTCATGACTCAGCCACATCGCTTTTATAAGACAATGAGAGACTTAATCAAGTCGCCTTTGTTCTCTCAGAGCCTGAACTTTTATTTTCTTGCTGCTGTGAATGTGACTAATGCTCTCAGTGTGAATTCAATTACACATTTTCACTTCAAGTTCATAATTTCAGATAACACACATTAAATCTGATGCCTGTCTACTGACGTCCAACACAGAAGAAGTATAAAATGACAGATTCTTATGTTGGCACTCACAGATTGCGCTCTATATTTAAAACATTTCGGCAGCTATCAAACTATTCATCCATTCAATCGGCAGCTGGCATGATTAAAAACCGAAAATCTTTTGTGGGTGGTGTTTTCACTGGTTCCTCCCTTTTGTGTTGGTCCCCCCATTAAGAAAATGCCTGATATTGTCATAGAAGAGGAGAGCTCCTTAGGAACTTGTTAAGAGCAAAATTAGGAAAGATACTAACTGTAGTAAGGCTGAGAAAGACACATGTTATGCATGTTAGAGTCAGAGTTGCAGTGAACAGTGGCTAACAGAATGCTACATAGCTAGCAAGCCTTAAAGGCAGATGGTTAACACCCAAACTGACAATAAAAGCAGTTCATGTGAAGGAGATCTTTCAGGTTAACTCCTTTCTCGCATAAACATGTTTGTCTGATAAACATAAACATAACTATTTTAAACCAGAATGTCAGTGACAATCATCTGCCACAGATGGCCGCCCCTCCCTGAGCCTGGTTCTGCTAGAGGTTTCTTCCTCTTAAAAGGGAGTTTTTCCTTCCCACTGTTGGTAAAGTGCTTGCTCATAGGGGGTCGTCTGATTGATGTGGTTTCTCTGTATTATTGCAGGGTTTTTACTTTACAATATTAGGCGTCTTCAGGTGGCTGTTGTTGTGATTTGGTGCTATATAGATAAAAGTGAATTGAATTAAACTGAACTTTACTGTAGAAGAAAATGTGATTCTGAGAGAATTTGGACCCATTATATGATCACTGTGTGCAAGTTTCACTAAATTCTGAGCAATCTTCTAGGAACAGCGATCCTTGTGTATTGTGGATAATTATTACGTCTTACGGTAGATTAAGCTTATCGGTCCTTCAGTGAGAAAAGCTAAAAAGTAGTTATGTATAAAATATGAGGTTATCATAAAATGACCCAACTGTTACTATAAAATAGCTTGGTTGCTTTTTTTAAACTCGAGACATTAGTTGACACGGAGACACTGGCATTCACCTTTATAATTCAACAATATTTAAGTCCCTATGATCAAATTTACATACAGGGGCTGAACAAGTAAAGGGCAATCACATAAACATTCAGCAATTTAGGCATTTTAGTTTTAGATACTATAAGTGCTTTAGTAAGTTCAGTGTCTCACTTAAGAACAAACGGAAAGGAAATGTAACTGCTAATGGACACATACTAGGACACAGATAAGATAAGATTGCATACTGCCTAGAAACACAAAGACACACACACACACACATATACATACTATATGTAGACGGTGACTCACGCAGGCAATAAGATAAATGTAAGATGCTACTAGGAGAACGTCTATGACTCATCAAAGGAAAGATTCCTTGCAAGGAAAACAATATACTCTGCACGTATGTGTGTCTTTGTGTGTTTATGTGTGTCTGTGTGCACACTTGTATGTTTATACAGGACACCAACTGTCTTGATAAAACCAACTCGGCATCACTACACACCCACACATCAAAGCTGAAACTCCCCCCTCAGAGATCCAACGCCGCTCACACAAATAATCAGTGAGGGCGAGAAACAAACACACCCTCGCCTGCACAGACACACACACACACATAGGCACGTGCATAAACAGGCTGACACACATTCATAATGTGATCCAAAAACATGTTTGCAAAACACACTCACCCATACACATACCCTTGGGCACACAAACACATTCAAATGCATAAATTTAGGCTTTGTAAGAATTTTAAAGGTCACAATCCATCCCTAAGCACTAGCTCCCGTTTCATCTGATTTAGGAATCAGGAAAAGAGAAAAAAACTAGTTTAATGTCCTAAAAATACTTTGGGACTCAAACAAAAGCATCAGCAGCTGCAAACAAAAAGGCAAAGACAGGGTTTTGATCTTTCTTTAAAAGCTTAAAAATGGAAAGTGACAGAGCACAATTTCCTTCTTACCAAAATAGCACCAGCCAGCTTCAACAATACAAAGCGAATTATTAAAAAAAATCAAGTTATTCTGATGGGTTATCAGCAAAGTTGCACACTAAATATAAAGAGATTTTGTAAAGCCCCTTATAAAGTGATGGCAAACAAGATGATTCTAATATGCTCAAAAATACGTCAAATATAGACAAATATTTTTAAAAAAGGCTTTGTTCTCTAATTAAATGCTTAAACATGAATTATTAAACAGCAAGAGTTGCTTCATAGATATATTTCCTCACATGAATAATTCACATTGGTCTCACCCCACTGGAGTAGTCGCGAAAAGGGTGAAAAGAGGAGAAGAGTGAGATGTGGTAGAATAAGAGGGCGAGCAGGAGGAGACGGAGGCAGACAAAAGAATGATGGAGGGCATGAAAAAGAAATGAGGAGGAAAGAAAAGGAAGAAAGACGAGGAGGAAAAATGAGGTGCCACGAAGGCCTGAGTGAAATGTCTCAGACACAGTTCTGTAAACACCACACTAATACTAATACTAATACTAATACGATAAAAGCAGCATCAAATGTGCATTTGCAGAACACATCAGCAGAACATAAAAGGCACCTCTCTAATTACCTTCAAACTAAAGCTTTAAAGTATATTTTAAAAGGATGAGTCTGACTGATCCCACTTACAACATTGTCTGGGTATCTGAGACCTGGTATTTTTATCTTTGTGCACTTTGGAGCTTCATTGTTTCCTGTCCTGTCATTATTTTTCACTACAGCACAACAATTTATTCTTTATGTCCGATCTGCCAAACACTTTTTCTTTCTGATCCACATAACTGTCTATGTATCGCTAGATGCTCATTTTATTCTACTCTTGACTCTTGACTGGATTGAGATACTTCAGGGATCTCCTGGCCCTCCTTTGCTCACGTGTGATCTAGAGTAACAACATAGCCAAAATTTATACTGCTACAGATGCTTGTATTTAAATGATTCATACTCAGAATGAGTTCTTCTTGTTAACGCTCTGGGGTCTAAGTCGTCATTAGTGCTAACCTTACCCTAACCCTACATTTTGTATGAAAGGAAAATGAACTTGTTTGGAAGAAATTAAAAAGTTTTTTCATGTGTCAGTTAGAATGATTACGGATCAGAAACTGAAAGATGTGACTAAAATGAAAAACGATCGTCACACTTTACTCTTGCAGCGGTGGCAGTCGGCCGTCTGCTTTACTACTGCAGATGATGGATCGCTGTGTCACAGCGTAGCATTTGGTCTCGCCTCTCATGCTTTTTCTCCTGTTAACGTCACTGGTTCCTCCCTCTGCTGGCAGCTGAAGACAGTCAAGGTCACTCTGAACGAACACATGCTGCTGCTGCTGCTCCCCTCTCTACCTCCTTCACTCTAATCACTCTGCCTCCTTACTCCCTCTAGGCAACAGATTAATCTCTGAAAAATAATTATTTTTTCTAACCCTAATAAACAGTGACCTCATATGTTACACCGGTCGTCTACTAAATGAGCTAGCGGGTGCAGGCACTAATCTAACATTTGAAACAAAGAAACCGATGGTCATAATGTTGCAGTGTGATTACAGAGGGGGTTGGTAAGGTGTTAGAGGATGTTATGGGTTTGTGAGCATGTGCAAACACATGTTAGGTTGTCTCTTTGTGCTTTTGTGTATGTGTGAGAGACTTCCTTTACCTCAGTGGCGATGCTCTGGCTGGAGCCATTGTCCAATAAGAACTGCACCACATCCAAGTGATTCTCCTGCGCTGCCATATACAGCGGAGTGAAGCCATTCTGCAGAGAAACAAAAGAAGAAATGATGCTGTTAATGTTTAAAGAATGAATCATCCTAACAGATTCTCGATCTATGTGTCACAAGGATAGGGAATTTAAACATTAGAGGTAATTAATGAAACTTTACCAAGCCAAAAACAGCGCAAGGACACCGAAGCATGCTTTATTTTGTATATATCGATAAAGTGTTTGCTTGCTTGTAGAAAAAAATTACTTCTATTAGTACCAAATAATAGTGTCTCAGTTAAATTCCAGTTATATAAAATAATGACCCTTACAGAAAGACGGACTTGGGTAGGATGTGACTGTCATTTCTCACCCCAAAGAAATTATCGTATATCGGAAAAAAATGAAATATGAATAAAATTCTGCATGTGGACTAAAAGACATTATGTAGACATCTATAACTTCTTTCTAAAGAAAAATATAGAACCTGTACAGTAAAACACATTTGACAAAATAAACTAAATAAAGTTACAGTACAAATGATTAAAAAGACTAGTGTTAATGGACTAAAAACACAACAAATGTTGGTCTGACTGATATCAAGGAGTCAGGTGATAAGGTGATTAATCCTGTTAATATCTCTGCTTACATGTATCAATGTGGGCAGTGCTGAAACATCAATAAGCAGTACTGCTTTTTGGCAATATTGGGTTTATAGGATTTCTGCATTAATGTGATAAAGCACCTTGATGTGTCAGGCGTGAAATTGACTGCAAAACAGGTTTTTATTCTATAGAAGGTTTCTTAATTTAATTTTCAGAAAACTTGATTGCCACACATTGCTATTATGCACTAAAACTATGATGACCCAATCATACTTGAAAGCAGGGAGATTATTTTACCCTGACTTCCACCACCCCACACAAATGTTATATTCCAGCAGTGTTATCATGGTGTACATACCGTCACCTCAACACATACCTCACACCTGATAAGAGTGTAGATAAAAGTCAATCTGGGGCTGAAGCTGACAAGTGTGTGTATGTGTTACCACACTAGCTATAAGAAAACATATCTCCATAGCAACACAGGCATCCAAAAACCACTTCAGCATGCAAAAAAACTCCTCTTCATCCTCCTCTGCCATTCTTTGTAGTTATTCTGGTGTCACTGCACCAAATGCTTTTCTCGTTATACACAAAATTTAAAGGGGGCAAATTATGCAAAATCCGCTTTTTCATTCTTTTGAATCATAATTATAAGTCCCCGGTGTGTCTAGTGACCCAGAAAGTATAAGAGAAGAAGACCCCCTCCTGTCTCCATAAAGCATTTTTCAGAACAATCATTTTTATCCTTTATTGGACAGGGACAGTAAAGCATAGACAGAAAAGTAGAGAGTGACTAATGGGGATTAACATGGAGGAAATAGACTGGGTCATTTTTGAACCAAGGCCCCTGCAGCCTTTCAGCATGTGGGCTACCTGCTCAAAAACCTTAGCTATAGTGACACTCTGGTTTACAAGCCTCTTTTAATGTGAGAAGAGAATAAGCACCACCCATTACTGTTACACTGCTTGTTAGATTATTTTCATGTTACTCCATGAGAAGTGCTGAAATGCACTCTCTCATAATTACCAGCTAACAGCATAAACCTGAGGCTACAGTCCCACATAAACATACTGTCATACAAAACAAACTCTTTCTTTTAGTGTTTAAATAACACAAATTTGACTGCATAGTTAAAAACTAAAGCTTCACATTGCCTGTTACTGCAATTCTACTGTGGAATCAAGTGTCAGTAGAAAAAGAGAGGACAAAATGCTGAAGTTCACACTGGGAAAAAGCACGTGGCACTGTGCAGATAACTAAAGATACTTTTTAACGCAAGCATTGCAACTGCATTGTAATGACTAAATCTGGTACAGTGATGGACATTGGTGATGCACACTGGTAACTACTAGAATTTGCATTAAAATAAATTGACCTTCTCCTACTCTTCAAGTAAAATCGGAGATGGAAAGAAGTTCAGGTCAGCACTAAAGATTAAAGGTCATCAATACTAATGTCATTTTCTTCCTCTCATCAGCTCTAGCCAAAGCCTTCACAGTGACATCATTACAGTTGCTGTGGTGACAAGTCCACTGTGAGTGTGTGCGCATGCTGACTATCGAATGTGGGCTAAGCTGCACAGCAGAGTTGCTGACACAGCAAGCAAATACACACACACACACACACACAAATGGACCCTGTATGTACACATTCTTCTGGATGAATGCACGAACTCAAACATCGTCTTCCAAAAGAGATGATTTCACTGTACAGCCTTGTGAGTTCACGTGTCTGAGGGGATGCCTTACCTGAGACTGAGCATTGACGTTGGCACCGTGGGTGACAAGCTCCTTCACCACCTCTGTCTGTCCAGCAAGAGAAGCTATGTGGAGGGCAGTGTTTCCTTTCTAAAGAATAGAAGCAAAACAAACATTTAAAATTTTAGGAAAACTTAGGAAGAATTATTTTTAGTTTTGTAAAGGCCTGGGCTATGTGGATGTTTATGAGTCACACGGGAGAAATGTTTTGCATATTGCTCGTTTACAGCAGAGGTGCAAACTGCACACACATCTCTCTGGGGGAGTGCAGGAGAGTTAAAAGCAGCATGGATTAACTTGAGGCTATTTAAGCTATTAAAGCACTTTTACAGCTTCAGTGTCTGATTGCTGCAAATTGAGTGAAAAATATCACTTTTTATTAAAGTCCTATCTCAGTCAAACCTTAATATTTGGTGCAATATGATATCATTGTCTGACATCTGTAAATCATAAATTAGAATTCACAGGGAAGGAAAATTAATATAAGTTTGGGACTCTGCTGTATCAAAATGATTCAGAGACAGCTTTATGTACATACTGTGTGTGTATATATGCAAACTATGATTAGTGCTAATCTCACAAACTATAAATAAAATTAGGCTAACAAAATCATAATTGCATCTTGCAATATAATTTACATAATTTATAATATAAAGCTTGGAGAGAGCATATTCCCCCAAAACAGAAGACTGACAAACTAAATAAGTCTACAAATCAAAATCTGTTCATGAATATCATTCATTTTTACTGTCTTTTGTTCTGTTGGCGAGCACAGATTAAAGGGCTGCCCACTGAATAAAAATGAGCACACAATCTGAATCCATTAGCTGGTCTGCTCATTGATGCTAAAAACTGATGCTAACTTCACTAGCATGCATTTTATTCTTTGTTTACTTTGGCATTTAACACTAGTTAACTTATCTAGTACTAGAGCATCCTGATGTGTCCAAATCTGCTAACTATGACACGACTGAGTCAAGTGCACTAGCCCAACAGTCAGGACACCAGCAGTTAGCCTATTAGCCTTAACTTACAAGTATTGATACTTCATAACCAGTCAACTTGGTCTTGCGCTTTGTTACTGAAATAAACAGCATTTCCAGAGTAATGCTTTAGCTGTCCTTTTATAGGACTGTTGTTGTTGGTGATGCTACATTATTTATAAGTTGTTAGGCCCCTAACACAGTCTATGGTCACTGTCAGATACTGTACATTTAATAATAATAATGGATTGGATTTATATAGCGCTTTTCAAGGCACCCAAAGCGCTTTACAATGCCATTATTCATGCGCATATAGGTGCGCTTCCCAACCCCCTGAGCCACGGTCGCCTCATTTAGAAACATAAACAGCTAAATTGCTGTCAGTAACATAAACAGCTAAATTGTTGTCAGTAGCTAGCTAATTATAAGACTGCATCTTTTGCACTTCACATGAAGTGTTTAACTGTGTGTAACCAAAAGAAGCTTTGCCTGTTTCCCCTTGTCCGTAGACCGAGCATATTCATATGCAGATATATACAGATTAAATACACATAACCATGAACAACACATATGCACATATTAGTTAAGGCTGAAAATTAAGCTTATAGCATCACTTCTGAACACCGGTTCAACTTGAATAACAGATACATACTGTGCAACAGGAAGATAAACATTCAAGAGTCACAGAAAGAGAAAAATATGGAAATACAAAGAAGAAAACTTGGCATACTGAAAACACCAGCAGAGCTAGTCTGATATGCACATTACTTGTACTGCAGCTCTAAAGGATGCACCTGTTATATGTGTGTCAGCCATAGCAAGCAGCAGCTGTCGCCATGCTGTCATTCTTACTGCCACTAAACCCTCTGCACATACACCTCACTTCGTTCCTCACATGCTTCACCTCTTCTTCCTACTGCTCCTGAATCCAGTTTAGAACAAGATAGAACGGTTTGATTCTGACATTAATTTGGGATTCTTCAAGTTTTCATGGCTCATTTGGGGAGCCATTGTATGAGTGAGGGATACACATCAGACACCTTTAAACTCCTTTTGTAACACGTCTGTTCAGAGAATGCCTGTTATTGGTCATTTTCTGACTGGTTTTATAGCATTCCTTGACATAGTTGTTTTTGCTAATGTTGTAGTTTTAGTTTGCTATTCAAGCTAAAATTGAATTGAAGTGCTCCCTCCATCACAGCATAACATAAATTGTGACTGAATGAAATGTACAGTAGTTTATTCTTTCCTTGGCTCACTTATGTCGCACATAAAACACTTTAAAAACTTGCATAATTACTATATAAGCACATATTAAAACCAGAATTTGCCCTCTTCTGGAAGGATTCAGGTTACAGTCCCAGAGAACTATTGATATATTACAATGTCCACACCTGCAGGGCTACAAAGGCCTCTCCTTTCTTCTCTTGTTCTTGTGTTTTTTCTGCCCTGTGCAATTAAATGTCACCTGTATATGCAGCTGGACAATAATGGATTATTAGCTTTGGAAAGTTACAGATAATGGAGTTTCCTAAGGTATCTGACCTTCTGGAAACATTTCTGACAGATATTCTAGTTAGAAAGTTGACTTTTCAAAGATTAAAACAGAACAGTCACACAAAAATCCCATGTGAGAAACCAAGTTAGGTTTCTGTCACTGTGCCTGTCGTGTTTTATGTGAATAACTACTTGCAGCACTGTGAAGTTCTTACTGGAGAGGCTGTCTGCAAATGTGCACTATTATGTTTTAATATCAGATCTGCCTTTTCTATAAAGGTATGAAAAACTAGCATGAAAAGGGGAAGCTCGGGTGGAGGTGGGTTGCACAGCAGCTCGCAGGGGCAGCAGTAACTGCTGATAGGCTAAAATTACTTAATTTGCAATTGGATTTACAAAAGAGTTTTAGCTGATCAGATCACGTTGTCAGCTGGTGTAGCAGGGTAGCTCGACTTCAGTTTGTTTGTTACACCTGTTAAGCTGCTTTTTGCAATTTTGTTTATTAATTGTTGAGCTGTTTTTACATCTGCCTTTTCACTCACTTCCAGCATGCTCAGATAGTATTAATAAGTCATTATCAAGCGTAACCAAATGCTTACACATTTATACCCAGTATTTTGGAGTTTTCATGCACGCAGATGTGTTACAGAAGGGTTTGAGGGACTCCATCAACTATCTTGAACAATATAATGAAAAATCTGACAAAGTAAACTAATAGTGCATGGCACAAGGGCACAAATAGCATCAGCTGCAAGTCTCTGGTGTTAATACCACAACTGTGTATTAGTATTTTTAAAAACATTATAGTAACCAGACTGCTGCAGTGCTGGGAAACATCTGTAAGAATTGTGAATTACTACCTAATTACTCCCACTAACCTGGTTTAGTGTGGTGATGTCAGCATCATGGCAGAAAATCCAATCATCATGAATTTAATTGCCTTTTTTCTAATGAATAAATTTAATGCAGTGAAGTATTTCACTGTCAAACACTTTACATACACTACCAGACCAACAAGCCCTATGTGGTGAAATACCGGAATGTCCGCGACGGGACTTCTACTAAATCAGTACTTGACCTCTCTGCTTACATGCAGCCATTCATCTCCTCTCCTGCTGCTTAATCAATGTGACTTTGGGAAGGTGCAGACTCAGCAAACCTTGTGTGTGTGTGTGTGTCTGTGAATTCATGCATGCACAGTGTGCCTGTGTGAGTGATTGTGTGTTTATGCGACTCCTGGGTGGCACACACCTTAGTAGCAGCATCCACATTGGCACCCTGCTTGATGAGCTCAGCCACCACTTCCACATGGCCCTCCTTCGAGGCCAGATGGAGAGCATTGAGGCCATTCTGGAGAGAAAGAAAAGAGAGGACGAGGAATGGAGATTAAATTAAAATAATCTTTATTGTTTTGTTTTTTCCCTGCAAATCTGGTCTCTATTGAGACTAACATACAACATATAAACTCTTTATGTGTGATTTTGAATCCAAACCATTTGGTATACTTGAACTAATTTAGTTTAGTTCCTGTAAGTCGTGCATTTAGGGACTGTAACACAACAAACCATAAGCTGAATTGGTGACCATGCAGGCATGGCAACAGTCTTAGGTTGTGCCTGCTTCACAAATTATTTAAATAACTAGAAGAGCCATTCCTACAATTTAAAGCTGAGTTTGGTTTCAGGGATAAAAAGACTGTGGATACATGGTTTGAGATGTTTATATGGTGATTTGGAAAAGAGAAATTTTACTTTAAAAAACTCTACAATGGTGCAGTCTTATTAGCAAGCTTACCTGATTGCAAATATTAATGTCGACCCCATTTTTAAGGTAATCCAACGCTTTCTCAAGGTTGCCAGCCCGAGCAGCCCGCAGATAACAAGCGTTTACGTCTGTCTGCAGGAAAACAGAGACAGGAGAAAATGATTATTATCCTAAACATACAATGTATTACAGTGAGCTGAACAAAAGACACATACAGGACATCAGGAAAGAAAAAAAAACTGTGTAAATGAATGCATAAACAATTAGAATCTTCAAATGCTGCTAAAATAAACCTTTTCTATGTAAAATTTATTATCCTAAAACAGCAGTAATATTTAATGTTTGAAGCTTATTTTAGACTATTTAATACTTTAGAAATATGTTGAGAAAAACAACTTTGAGGCTATTATTTTTGTGTCACAGCTTACTTATGAATCCTTGCAACAGGAGATAAGTTGAGTAAATCCCCCAAAGCTTGTATGTTATTAGCCAAAATGAATAGATTAGAATGTGTGTGGTAAACCCTTTGAGAGCTCAAAGAAGCTGAATAAGAGCCAAAATAGGAAAACATTTATAAAAGTGGGTCTGAGAGAAATAAAGTGGTCTTCAACATGCCTGCTGGGTTAAACTCCCTAAAACCCAGCCAAGAAAAAACAGCTTGCCAAATCCAAGCCAACAACCACAGGATTTATTCTGCTTGATACATTTTTTCAAGTTTGATTGGTGCCAGCATGAGACATTTTATTACAGATTCAATGACACATCTGGATTAAGCTAAACATCAAACTGCACTGAGTTAACTGAATTTGACAACCCTGACTAAAAATTAAATATGTAGAAGTAACTTATTTATCATTATACTTGCAAGAAGATATTTTTGCATTTGCATCTTAAGAACTTTAACTTGCTATCCTGTTTTGACTGATATTCTATTAAGGCACATTTCAGGAAACTAATCAACGTAACTAAATAAAGAATGAATAACATTTGATCACAATCAGATGAAGTAGAAGTACTTTGTCACTAATGGAGCCTTTCTTATGGGAAGCATTACGTCACAAACAAGCACAGTGATACCTGTGCAACTTTAGGAACAAAAGACACCACATTATTAAGACTAAAGCTCATTATTTTCATTTACACTCATCTGCTGGTGTGCTTGCAACGCTCTGCAGTGAGGTAATAAGTCTTGAATGCAGGAAGAAGAGAAGATCAGTACCAAATTAATCTATAAATGCATTGTCAGCACTATGAAAATGAGAAAAATGACATGTCTAAATTGGAAGGATATTATATTTTAGCATAATGAGCATGCTAGATAGTATCACAGCCTATTGCATTTTGTTTTACAGAAGTATTAATCTTCTGTTTACTAATATTGCTATCAAGCAGCCCTATCACAGTTGTTGGCATCTATAAAACTACAACATGTAGCAACATTTCTGAGAAGATGCACATCAGGCTTTAGCACAGATTTAACACTATGCTAGTTATATTAATATTTAAGTATGGAGGAAAAAGTCAGTGCAAGTCAAAATTAAAGCTTTAGTACAAAATGATCACATCCATCTTATCAACAAATAAAAAACAAATATTTCTTAAAGCGCACTAGACACGGGACTGACTACTGAGCTACAGAGGATAACTGGGAGCATCCAAAATTATTGTTTTTGAAAAGTAAAGTGTAATTTTTTTTGCAAAGAGAGTATAATTATGCCAAACACACACAGTCAACCCTAACATCTACTGCGAGCACCCCTGATGACTAACTGTGTCTCCAAGGGGAGCAGCAGCAGCAGCTGAAGAGCTATTTGCAGTTAACCTGTCACAGCTGCAAACATGTGTCATTATCAAGCTGAGCTGAGGATTCTGAAAGAGGGAAGTGAATATATTGTATGTGCACATGTTTATATCTGTCCCTGTGTGCCAGGATTTCAGGGTGTGGCCCATGTAGGCAGAGCAGAAACAGGCTGAATTTGAGCGCGCTGTGACAGCAGAAAGGTTGAAAAGATGGCACATAGTCAGTGTGTGTGTGTATCCGATTTCATGATTGCAGTGCTGTGATTCTTCAGCCTACCGCACCCATGTAGGTGAATGGATGCCCACACAGTGCACAGGATAGGGACTCTCAAATTACTGTTTGCTCATGAGCCCATTAACCTGCAGTATTCTCAACAAAGTAGATGAAAGGATTTAAAGTTAACATCATGCAGATCCTATCATTCCAGGAGATTATCTTAATTTCACATCTGGGATCATTCACAAACCCATTTTCACATAGTGTTTGATACAGAATTCACTTCATTAAAGACAATTTAATTCACTAACATACAATTACTTTCAAGCATCACTGAGAATGGTACCAGAAGAATTTGTTTACCATGACATGGATGATGGCAAATGCTAAACTGTAGCTTTAAAGTAGATAAAAAAAAGAGAAGAGTGAGATTTCTTAAAATTTCCCTTCTCCTTATGCACCTCCTCCAGCTGTTCTGGCTAGGTGATCCCAAGCTAGCCAAGAGGCACAATGTGTGTGTCCGGGGTAGAACACCTCAGCTAGGAGGTGTCCAGGAGGGATCAGATGCACAAATCACTTCAGCGTGCTTCTTTCCTTTTTACTTTGATTTTTGGAGGAACGGTGGCTCTACTCTGAGTGACGACAACATAACTGAACTCACTGAGCTCTAAGACTGAGCCCAGACAGCCTTTAGAGGAAACTAATTTCTGCCACTTGTATTTCTGATCCTATTCTTTCAGTCACTACACACAGCTGATGGCCATACATAAAAGCAAAAACACAGCTAAACCAGAATATCAACAGCTTTGCTGAACACTTGGCTATGCTTTCACCACAACGGTACATCAACTCCACCCTTTCTACACTCATCAACAAAACCTCCAAATACTTGAACAACACAGCTACATTCCCTGCTAAATGCTATGCTGTGCTCACCAGCTAGTCTCCAGCTACATTTCTCTGTCATGGAGCAGGAAATGCAGCAGCTGCCTGCTATCACAAAAGACCAGTAACAATGAAATGAAGCAGCAAAGCTGAAATTCACTTTGAATCAAGTTACGTCTTTCAACTTTGCCTTTGATGTATTGTTCTTGTAAAAATACAGATTATAGCAGCTTTAATGTTTTCATTAAAAGCATAATTGAACTGAATGAACTGGGCTTTAAACTGCATTGTGTATTTCACAATCAGTCTTTGTGCAATGTAAAAATCTCTACAGTGATACGAACAATCAAGTCAAGCTCATTGCACCATGAGCTGTGTTATTTGCTGAGGTCATTTCCCACTCAGTGAATGGATCTTATGTAAGGTCATCATCACATATACGCAAACACACAGGAGAGCTTACTGGATGTCAAACACGGGAGTTTCCTGGATGACTGAAACTGCAAGTAACCTCTCTAATAGAATTAAACATTACATTTAGTGAAAGTACTGCATTGCAGCTTTTGTAAAGGTTATGGATTCTTGTCATTATTTAGACCTCTATGCAGGATCACTGCATACTTTTTTGCCTGGCCTTGTTGTAACATGTAACTCAACCTGAAACAAAATAGAAACCACATCAATAACACTGATCTAGTAAACTGTCCCAACTAATATAAAACACTCCAGCAGTAAGACCATCCTGTTTGCCAGAGTTGGTCAGTTTATATCAACAACAGTGCAAATGTAAAAAAGAAAAATATAATAGCATCCCCATATTATTTTTGTAAAATGAAAGGATATTTTCTTCTCTCTATGAGGGAATCATGCAGAAATTGTCCCAATAGTTTGGATGTTTAAACAAAAAGTATAATCTTTAATCCAAAGAATAAAAACAACATGTGACAGAGAAAATTGCAACACAGTTTAATGTTTACTACAAGTAAATGCATGCAAAAACATTTCTTAGTAATCAAATACACTTGCATATTTCAAAATAAAATATTTACTAAGAGTTCTTTCTGTCAGTCTGGAAACAGTGTGCCGTGGAGATTTTTAAAACCCAGAGAGGTTGTAAGGCCTGGTGCCAAGCCTTTCAAATTTAATGTGGGGGCAGCCTGGGCTGCTTATAATTCAGGGCATTAGGCAAGGCAAGGCAAGGCAAGTTTATTTATATAGCACAATTCAACAACAAGGTGATTCAAAGTGCTTTACAGAGACATTAAAAACAAAAACAAATAAAAAGCATGATTTAAATTTGAGCTTGTGGGGATAGGTTAATTGGATAATCCAAATTGCCACTAGGTGTGAATGTGCGAGTGAATGTGAGTGTGAATGGTTGTTTGTCCCTGTGTGTTAGCCCTGCGACAGACTGGCGACCTGTCCAGGGTGTACCCCGCCTCTCGCCCTATGACAGCTGGGATAGGCTCCAGCGCCCCCCGCGACCCTGGAAAGGATAAGCGGTAGCGAATGGATGGATGGATGGATGGATGGATGGATGGATTTAAATTTGATTAAAACAAGCAAACAAACAAACAAACAAACAAACAAACAAACAAACAAACAAAAAAAACAGTAGATAAAATCAAATATCAAAACAGTAGATAAAATCAGAACAGTAGATAAAATCAGTAGTTAAAAAGTAGGTTTTGAAATTTAAACTTAAGTGTGGATTTGGTGCTTTATTCAAATGCAGCTGAGAATAGGTGAGTCTTCAACCTGGATTTAAATAAACTGAGTGTTTCAGCTGATCTGAGGCTTTCTGGGAGTTTGTTCCAGATATAAGGAGCATAAAAGCTGAATGCAGCTTCTCCGTGTCTGGTTCTGACTCTGGGGACTGATAACAGACCGGATCCAGATGACCTGAGGGATCTGGAAGGTTCATACTGGGTCAGGAGGTCACTGATGTATTTTGGTCCTAAACCATTCAGAGCTTTATAGACCAGCATCAGAACTTTAAAGTCTATCCTCTGACGGACAGGCAGCCAGTGTGAAGACCTCAGAGCTGGATTGATGTGGTCCACTTTTTTGGTCTTAGTGAGGACTCTAGCAGCAGAGTTCTGAATGAGCTGTAGTTGTCTGACTGATTTTTTAGGTAGACCTGTAAAGATGCTGTTACAGTAATCAAGCCTACTAAAGATGAATGCATGGACTAGTTTTTCCAGGTCCTGTTGAGACATCAGATCTTTTATCCTTGAAATATTCTTGAGGTGATAGTAAGCTGATTTTGTTATTGTCTTAATGTGTTTTTCTAAGTTTAGGTCTGCATCCATCACTACACCCAAATTTCTCGCCTGGTTTGTGGTTTTTAGGTGTATAGATTGAAGTTCTCTGGTGACCTGTAATCGTTTTTCTTTTGCACCAAAGACTATTACCTCAGTTTTATTTTTGTTTAGCTGGAGAAAATTGTGGCACAACCAGTCATTAATTTCCTCAATGCATTTACCAAGAGCCTGTACAGGGCCTCGGTCTCCTGGTGACATTGTGATATATATTTGTGTGTCATCTGCGTAGCTATGATAGTTTATTTTGTTGTTCTTTATAATCTGTGCCAGTGGGAGCATGTAAATGTTAAACAGAAGGGGTCCCAAGATGGAACCTTGGGGAACTCCACATGTGATACTTGTCTGCTCAGATGTGAAGTTACCTATTGATACAAAGTATTTCCTGTTTTCTAAGTATGTTTTGAACCAGTTTAGTACAGTTCCTGAAAGACCTGCCCAGTTCTCCAGTTGTTTGAGTAATATGTTGTGGTCAACTGTATCAAATGCTGCACTGAGATCCAGTAAAACTAAGACTGACATTGTTCCACTGTCTGTGTTCAGACATATGTCATTAAACACTTTGGTCAGAGCAGTTTCAGTGCTGTGGTTCTGTCTAAAACCTGACTGGAAGGCATCATAGCAGTTATTCTGTTTTAAGAAGTAATTGAGCTGTTGAGAAACTGCTTTTTCAATAATCTTACTTAAAAATGGGAGATTTGAGATCGGCCTGTAGTTATTCATTTGTGTCTTGTCAAGATTGTCCTTTTTCAGTATAGGTTTTATTACAGCAGCTTTTAGTGATTCTGGAAACACACCTGATATTAAAGAAAAGTTGACGATCTGTAACAGGTCTGACTCCAAAGTCTTTGTGACCTTTTTGAAAAAACTTGTTGGCAGGACATCTAAACAGCAAGAGGAGGAGTTCAGTTGACCTAAGATGTCCTCCAGGTCTTTGCTGTTAATAGGGTGAAACTGTTTGATGGTGTTTAAACAGTTTTTCGGTGGACACAGTACATTTCCTGGATCTGCTGTTGATGTATTAATTGCTTGTCTAATCTTTTGGATTTTTTCTGTGAAGAATTTGGCAAAGTCATTGCAGGCCATGGTCGAATGAAGTTCAGCTGCCACTGACACAGGAGGGTTTGTTAGCCTGTCAACTGTAGAAAATAAGACCTGAGCGTTATGACTGTTTTTGGTGATGATGTCAGAGAAGTAGGACCTCCTTGCACTCCTCAGTTGTAAGTTATAATTGTGAAGTTTCTCTTTATAGATGTCATAATGAACCTGGAGGTTTGTTTTTCTCCATCTGCGCTCAGCTTTCCTACACTCTCTTTTTTCATTTTTCACCAGTGTGGAGTTTCTCCATGGAGACTTTTTCCTTCCAGAGATAACCTTCACCTTAATGGGAGCAATAGTGTCCATTACATTTAACATTTTAGCATTGAAGCTATTGACGAGCTCATTGACTGAACCTCTGGACAGGTCAGGTGTTAATGGGAAGACCTGGTTAAAGATCTCACTACTGTGTTCAGTTATACACCGTTTTGTGATCACTGCTGTTGATATATTTGTGTGGGCTGAGATTTTACTTTCAAAGAAAACACAGTAATGATCAGACAGGCCCACATCAGACACAGTAACGTTTGAAATGCTCAGGCCCTTGGAGATCAGTAGGTCAAGAGTGTGTCCTCTATTATGTGTGGCCTCTGTTACATGCTGAGTCAGCCCAAAGTTGCCCAGAGTGTTACTCAGGTCTTTAGTCCCTTTGTCCTGAGGGTTGTCCACATGGATTTTAAAATCCCCAACAATAATTACACAGTCGAAATCAACACAGATCACAGACAGCAGTTCACTGAGGTCATTAAAAAAGTCTGTGCAGTATTTGGGAGGCCTGTAAACATTAAGAAACACAACTTTGGATGGGGCCTTCAGCTGTAAAGCCACATATTCAAAAGACTGAAAACTTCCAGGAGATAGCTGCTTACATTGAAATGATTCATTAAATAAGACAGCAACCCCTCCTCCTCTCCTGCTCACCCTGGCCTCACTGATAAAACTGTAGTTAGGAGGGGTCGTCTCGATGAGAACAGCTCCACTGTTACTTTGGTCCAACCAAGTTTCAGTTAAAAACATAAAATCAAGGCTGTGCTCGGTGATTAAATCATTAATTAAAAATGTTTTCCCAGCTAAAGATCTAACGTTTAATAAAGCCAACTTAAGTGTTTTAGAGGTATTATTTGCCCCCTCGTGTTTGGGAGCAGTCTGTGGCACACAAGGTATGTTTACTATATTTAAAGATCTTTTAGAGTGCAGCTCTCTGTGTTTTGACCAGGCCACATGTCTCCTTCTGTCACCTAAAAGTACAGAAATTTTAAAACCTTCTAATAAACAGGGTCCCAGCTTCTCCTGGGAAAAGTCACCACTGCCATAATCCTCGCAGCCCAGACCCTCCACACATCACACATCAGACTGCGGAGACAGGGCATGAAGGTGGTAAGGAGGAACTAAGGGGGGCGAGGCTGGGCAATGTAACTTCGATTGCTCTGTTGAGGGCGGGGCCCGATGGCGACCCTTTGGCTGCTCTGGTGGGGGTTTATGGGGGACAAAAAGGGATTGGGCCGAGGGGTAGATCTGAGCCCAGCATTGACCCGCTCCATCATCTCCTCAGTGAATTTCAGGTGTGGGGAGGAGGGAGAAAGGGAGGGGGAGGAGGGTGATGGCCTGTCAGGGGTTTGGGGGACTGGGGAAGGTCGTGGTCCCTGGTCCTGGTCGTTGGTGTTGTTGAGAGAGTTGGAGGCGAGTAGGGACCCCTCTTCTTGCCTCAGATGTCTCTCCTTTCTGAGGCTCTTCCCGGGTGGGGGCAGATGGAGCTCCTCCTCAAGGTTTCTGCTGGGCTTTGTCTGTTCTCGGAGTACTGTTTGTTCCTCTTTATGAGATAACTCCTCGTTTATCTCAGCCTTGGCACCAAGCACAGATGGATGACGTATGGAATAAAACAAGTTGGAGGTGAACAGTTTCACCCCAGACTTGTTAAAATTAAATCCATTTGCTTTAAACGGATGCCTGCGTTCCCAAAAAATATTAAAGTTGTTGATAAAATGCACTGAGTGGTCAGTACATGCTGATATGAGCCATTTATTCAGTGCAAACAACCTGCTGAATCATTATCAGAGTTCCAGTTCAAAGCGGCATCCTCTGGAAAAGTACTCTGGTCAAAGAGCAGCACGAGTCCAGCTCAGGACTTCCCAGTTTGGTCAGGTTGACATCAGCTGATACACAGCACACGACACTGAAAATAACCACGTCACTGCTGTGATTGTCTGCTGCAGGGCAGCTAATCAAGATGAAGACAGAAGCAAAAACATTTTTTATATAATCTTTAAATATTTTCATAGCTTTTATTTGAGATGTTCATTAAAAGAAACCCTTATTTTCTGCCTCTCTTACCAACACAAATGCACAGCTAGACCAAAGCTCTGAATAAACACAGAGCGTGTTTGACATTAGCCTGTGCTAGAGAGAGATCCTTTTTATCCGTGTATGAACATGTGTTGGAAAGAAAACAATGCAGTTTGAGCTCCAGAATACATTCATTTACACTTATTTACTCTGGAGAAATTTAAGTACATTTTCAAAGACTGAGAGAAAATCTGTTTTTGACTATTTAATTGCTATATTTTTACTAAACACACTTGTGCTTGTTGAAAACCCAGTTGGATACTGTATACTGAAAATACCCAATATAAAAAATTAAGACCCGTGTCTACATTTCTATCTACGCCCACAAAATATTTGCTTTCTTTTTTTGGCCAGGATGCTTGAAGAAGATGTTTTCTGTTCTTACTGAGAGTTTTACCTAGTTAAATTAAGGATATCTATTTAACAAAGTAAAGTGCTGCAACTTAAACTTACATGTTTTGTTTTTTGCTTTACACCCAGACATGGATTAAACGTAATCCTAGCCCATATTTTTCCACCGATTCAAATCTAGGGCTACAGAGAATGGTCCAAAAAAGGGAACATATTCAGTGAGCAGCAGTTCTCTGGGTGAAAATGTCTTGTTGGTGTGAGTGGTTAGAGGAGAATAGCCAGACAGCTGATGAGCTGATACGAAAGCACCTCAAATAACCACTTGTTGTAACTAAGCTATGCAGAAAAGCATCTCTGAACGCACAAGTTGAACCTTGAAGCAGATAGGTCAAAGCGGAAGAATAGCACACCTGTCAGCTAAGAACAGGAAACACCTGCTCAACAAAACGTTGCCTGCCTTGTATCAATGGTTAAGTCTGATGATGTAGGCCACGGGCAACATGAGTATTAAATCTGACCACAGTGCACACATCTTCTGATGGAAAACATTCCACGTCACAAAGCTCGACTGACTGTGTGATGCTATCAAGTCAATATGACTTGATAATATGACTCCTGTTTTTCTTCTTTCACCCCAACCGGTCGCAGCAGATGGCCGCCCCTCCCTGAGCCTGGTTCTGCCGGAGGTTTCTTCCTGTTAAAAGGGAGTTTTTCCTTCCCACTGTTGCCAAAGTGCTTGCTCATAGGGGGTCATATGATTGTTGGGTTTTTCTCTGTATTTATTATTGTGCTATCTACTGTACAATATAAAGCGCCTTGAGGCGACTTTTGTTGTGATTTGGCGCTATATAAATAAAATTGAATTGAATTGAATTGAATATGGTTCACAATATGTGAGGATCTGCTTGTTGAATCTATGCCACAAATAATTAAGGTAGTTCTGAAGGCAAAGGGGAGTTCATTCTGATATAAGCATGGTGTGCTCAACAAAGTGACCGGAGAGGTTACGTGCACTCAGGAATGTCTGCCCACGAAGGCCGTTCAGCTACAATAATAGAACCAAGAATCATGTTTTCCTTTTCAAATGAAAGTTGATGTCTGCAGTTCCTGTCACACACTTCCAATAAATTTGTTATCATCGCTCTCAGGTTGCTCCGCTCTGATACTGTGCCAACCTGGCTGGTGTGAGCCAACACAGTTGTCACTTTTATCACAATATTTCTGTCTACAGTGGAGCTGAAAAATCTATTTGGTTATTTATTTGTCTTTTCAGACCTTACAGAAAACTGGGTTTCCTGTAAGGTCTCTTGGAACAACAAAAAGAAAATCAATTTGAAGACAGCTATTCAAGCCTCTTGGTCTCATTAATACATTTTGTATAACAACCAAATGGTTGGTCAGTGAAAATAATAATAATTAGTCAGACAACAGACATGCAAGTAAAAATAATTATGTGCAAAATCTACCTTGTTACAGAATAACTTTGCAAGTTTTATTGTGTAAAAGTTCCATTTAGTTTGCCATCTAGTTTGTAGGACGTCAGCCTAGTAGGATTGTAACAACATGAGCGCAACTATAAAGGCTTCAAACTCAAAAACTTTGTTTACCCCAAAGCTCATGTTGTAAGTTGCCATGTGAGTGGAGACCTGCTCAGCTTTTTGCTAAGTGTCATTCGAGTGCAACTTTATTTATCCGTGAAAGAGATATGCAAAGAATGCTTCTGTCGCTCTTTTTCCACAACACGCCACTTCACACTCATACAGTTACACACATTCCAACATGAGAGCTGCCCCCTGACGCCGAGGGACAAGAGTGAGAGTTAGTCATACATATCACCAGCTAGCTTTTGTGTAGAAGCTAATTTTATAGACACACTTTTAAAACTCGAACAGTACTCTGCTAACTCCAGAGGGCATTAAGGTTAACACCCTCCCACTGTTTTTACCAGGTTACATATTATGTGACCCCACTTTAACTACTGTTAAACTACTGCTTGGCTACAGTAAGACAGAAAATGCTGCATAGAGTATATCACATATCAGCAGGTTATTGAAGACTTAACAGTGTTTAAGCTGCCTTTCTACCTCACTAAACACAGCTGAATGAAAGCGACATCAATAATGAATTAAAGCACCAATCTTCACCATTCTTGTTGTTTTTAGCTTCCTTTTTTTGCTCTTTTGTTTTCTTTTTTCTACAAACAATACAGAGCATGCGCCACTATCCAAGGTCAGGTACTTCCATTCATATCAGTCTGTAACATGAAACTGTATCCACTGGAAATCGTATGTACAGACTTATAAAAACACAATAAAGAGGACTTTATATATGTGCAATCACAGTTAAGCAGTTAAGATTGCAACAAGACACACAGGAGTGCATACACACACACATACACACACCACACATCCATTCACACACACGCACTGCAGCAGAGTGGTGCAGCAGAGTTATCACTGCGACCCATCCCATCAACAGCCCCCCAGTCTACAATCTCCCATCACCATCATTCGACAGTGTCTCATGTCTGGACGGGTAACTGCTACAACACCACTAAATCCCACCAGCTACACAATCTCCAGTCCTGTTAGCAATACAGCAGCATATCAGCAGACAGGAGGCTAACTCTGTGAGCTCAGTGACTTTACAGTAAAGTACAGTAAAGACTTACTTCTGCCAAATATTCTGCTGCCTCCTCCACTGCCATGTTTCTCAGCCCGCAGCTGAAAGTGTGAAACCTGAGCAGTCAATTATAGCAGCTTAGCCCTAGCCTGGAAGCTAGGGAGAGAGGGATGGGGGCAAGAGAGGAGAGGGAGTAGGAGGAGGGACTGTCTGTGTGAGAGGGAGGGAGAGAGAGAAAGACAGAGAGTGAAAGGCTGTGAGTGAAAGAGAGAGAGGGGGGCATTATGTCACAGCTAAAAATACCTGGCTTGCAGTGAGAAAGTCCAGAGCAAGGAAGAGGACGAGAGGGAGGGATGGGGGAGGCAGGAGACTTCCGGCGTTAATCTTAGACCAGGTGGCGGCACAGGATCAGAGGACAGAGGCTCTGAGTGTGCACACCAGTGTGCTAAGAGTTTTATTTTCAAGTTTTGATTTTTATTAAGGTTAAAAATGTTTGCCTTTAATTCATTTTTTCTTTCATCTAGTTTCCCAAATGGATTAACTTGTTTCAGTTTAGTTTTTATTGTTTAAAGAAAGGTTTGTTTTATTATAATTACTTCTAACTAGTTTCACAGTAGTTCAAAATTTAAGATCCACAAAAGAGCTCACAATAAAAAAAACTTGACTCACGCTCATGAATCCTAATCTCGATAAACATATGCACATCAGACTGGCTGGAAAACCTGAACAAATACAGAGACTAATGCTCAAGACTTTTTATAAAGAGATCAAAATTTATTTTATTTTTAGTACAAAACTGTTTAGATTCTTTCTGAAGTCCTTAATTTTTATCTATTTTTTTAGATACATAATAATGCCAACAGCTACTTGTTAAAAGCAAAATTTTAAAAAATCACATCTACTTCTTTTCAATTCTTTGTATTTAAGAGGAATTCAAAATATAATAAGTTTTTAAGATTTTAGTTCCCAACCTTTTTGGTCTGAGGCTCACACAAAACTAACATGTAATTTTGTCCCCCCTCCCACAAAGTGGCAAAGTTCAAGTGAAGCTATCGTGCTTTCTCCTTAATTTCTGTCAAAAACGATTATGATGGCAGATTCTGCTTTTAAACACAGCGGATATATGAATTACTGATGTAAATATTGTCTACAAGTAGCGGTTGGCACTGTTGCCTCACAGCAAGAAGGTCCTGAGTTCAATTTCACCATCATGCCAGGGCCTTTCTGTGTGGAGTTTGCATGTTCTCCCTGTGTCTGCGTGGGTTCTCTCCAGGTACTCCGGCTTCCTCCCACAGTCCAAAGACATGCAGTTAGTGGGGTTAGGTTAATTCATGATTTAAAATTGCCCATAGGTATGAATGTGAGTGCGAGTGGTTGCCTGTCTCCATGTGTTTAGCCCTACGACAGACCCCGCCTCTCATCAATACCAGTCTGGATATACCCCGCCTCTCGCCCTAAGAAAGCTGGGATAGGCTCCAGCATCCCTGCAACCTTGTATTAGATAAGCGGAAAAGAATGGATTATCTATAAATAATTAGTGTAAGCCAAAAACTCAGACTTCAGACAATTTTTTCTGCTTTTGGCTCTATATGATGTCACTGAGCAGACATCCTCATAGGGTCATCTAGGTACACAGCTCTGGCTCAGAGTACAGAAGCTCACCCTGTTTTCAGCCATTAGCAGTAAATTGCAAGAAAGCTGGCTTAAATGGAAGCTTGGTTCAGATGGAGGATGAAATGAGGCCACGCGCAAAGCAATTTATAATGAAATTAAGGATTATTTTAAACTGTAGTCACTTCAAAGACACGCTGGTAGAGTTCACAAATAAAATTATGGAGTTGGAAACTAGCATAGAAGGTCCTTCTTAAAGTCTGTGAGTTGTTAACAGTTTCACTAGAAACACATTTTCCCTTTAAACCCATGAACCCTCACAGTTCTCTTGTGATCATTTGGAAGCATGTAAGCCCTTGGTTAGCAATCACTGGTCTGTCTAACCGTATCTAACCCTATATAACTATAAAAACAGTGTGACCTTAACAGCTACAACAGCCATATGCCTCTTGCCCTCTAGTGCACCATATTTTGATACTTTTACTGAAGTAAGTTTGCATACTTCTTACAATAAATGCAGGATGGAATAAGAGTAGAATAATCTCTCCACCTGTGAAAATTCCTGTCTGACTCCGAAAAGGTGTGTGGGTTGAACGGTTAACACAATCCATTGGACCTAAAATAAACTGCAGCAAAAAGCTTGGCAGTCAAGTATCAGCATTTTATCTACTCACATAACAAAAGTGTCAGAGTAAAAAACGACCAACAAACACACACACACAAAATATTTACCTCGACTTTCCTTCTTCATCAATAGAGTGAGATTCACACATACACAAGTACACACAAGCAGAGACTTCAAGGGTCAAAGTCCAGCAGGCAGATTAGGGAGATATTAAAGAGACAGACAACATTGGTTAACTTCATAGAGGAATTTGTCACGGAGACTGAGAATATCAGTAAACAAGACAAAATCCATTTAGGAGCAGGCATGTCAAGACAATAAAGCTTGAGACAATTGTGTTAGCAGTCAGTTTTGAGCTAACTTGATAGTTGGGTACGCAGCATTAGTGTCTTGGAAACATCAAATAAAGTGTCTTTGAACAGCTGAATGTCAAAGTTGCTCTGCTTATAGCAGTTTATAATAAATTAGTCAAAATGTGTAGTTACAGTAGGTCAGTTAGCGATGCCATCCATAACAGCAGTTACAAGCATTTTATGACCTGACTTCAGTAGTGGCAGGCAACAGTTGGCCAACACTTTTTGCATAGATGCTGGTGAAATTTTCTTATTTTCTGAATAGCAGGGTGGAAATAAACTTGATGTGTGGAGAGTGGAGCAAAACTAGAATAGAATAGAATAGAATAGAATAGAATAGAATAGAATAGAATAATCCTTTAATTGTCCCATGGACAATTAGTCCATTAGTCCCAAATGGACTAATGGAGCAAAACTGATACAAACCATGGCTACAAAAATTTAAGTGATACTGCGATTTCGATGTGGCAGTGCTGTTATCAAGGTTTGGTCAGGTTTAGGCAAAAAGACAATTTGCCACTTTACTGAATTATTGCTTTTTTAAATTTGGGGGATTGATATTGTCATTGCTCAGGTCATGGTTCAAATAAACTAATGTTACCTTTTTATTATAAATCCTGATTATTTATCTTGTCCATTTCATATCACCTCCTTTCTCATGAAAGGGCACACTGCAATCACAAAAAGGCAAAATGTTATGACTAACATAGCCTAATCTGACATAGTGAGTTGGCAAATACTGTAGCAAATGAACAGAGCGAACTATGTAACTATGTTACTGCATGTGGGAGAACACGGGGGAAACACTGGGTGATGAAACAGTCAGAGTTGCTCAAATATAAAAAAGCTGCTTACTCTGGAAACACATTTGGTTCAGCACTTCACTGGTAAGGTTGTATCTGACCCCACTGCATGTTTGGCTCCTATAATCAACTTTATAGAATCTGTTAAAAGCTAAAAATGTCTCTGCTTTCTTTTCAGGAGATCTGCAGTGGCTTCTCTTTGGTAACCACTTCAAGCTGGTGAAAGAATGATGGTATGTAACATATGATGCTGCCTAAACAATCTCATTTTAGAAAAACACATGCATCACAAAGGATACTTTAATGTTACAGTTTCACTTCACAGACACAATATTTAAAATTATTTATTTGCAACCCCATCCTCCTTCTATGGCTGTTTTTTTCTTCAAGTGTAATTTTAGTGTAATTTAATGTGTGCCTGCCTGATATTAGCCACACCTTTCTTTATCCTTAGCCTCTTACAAGTGCCCTGTGCATGTTAGCATTAACCCGGAGGCTCTAATCACAAATAAAATCTATCCAAGACACAACATTTGAGCAAATTTGTGGAGAATCATAGCCATTTTAAAACTGTGTCAAACAGCCTTGCAGTGCATTTTTACACCAGAAAGATCATTAAATTGCATCACTGCCACCTTCTCTAATAAAATTAGAGACGGCAAAGTAGAGAAGTAGAGTCAAGTCTACTGCAGGAGCAGAGCACTCATTACCAAAGGTTCTAGAGATACAGAGAGGACAGATCTGTTCAGCACCACCTGACAGCCAAGCAATCAAATATAGAGATACCAGAGCTTGACTCATGACTAACAGATTACAGGTTTAATCACAGCAACCATCATTTCTCCGGGTAAAGTCTCCCTGAACTTCACCAAATCTTCTACGAATTTGATGTCAAACCAGTCCACACAACACGACAAATAAATATATCTTCAGTGCTGTTTGAGGGTTAATACTATAAAAATCATTTTATCTTTAAACTAGCTCCAGAACAACCTCGCAGTACCGTAATAGCCATGAGAAGTTCAAGTAAATTAATAATATCAATCTAAAAACCGCTTGCCTCCTTTCGTTATGAAAATGTTAAAAACTTAAGGTATCATCTGAAATGTGCATGATCCTGTTACAAAGCTTAACTTTGACAGACATTATTTTTTCTTTGCTGTAGATCAGACTTGTGTTTGCAGTGCTGCTCCCTGCAGCAGCTTATCAATCCCCTCTGCCCACAGACTGTAGTGACATCTACAGAGGTGGTGCAGGCGTGGATGGAGTATACACCATCTATCCAGCTGGCTCCACCTCTCCTGTGCAGGTTTACTGTGACATGAGCAAAGACGACATCGACAACTCAGCAGAAAAATGGACGGTGAGGATTGCTCAGCCCTCTTTTTCCAAACTAATCTACCTCTTCTGATTTTGATCTTGAAATAAGAGATAAAAAGATCTGGCCAGAATTTACCTCTTTTAACTTTATGAACTGCTTCACACATCTTGGCTCAAAAATTCATGTTTAACACAGTCAGAATTTTGTATTATATATCTCTTTATGCACATGGGTAACTGATTTTATTTAAGGATCATCTCTATACACAGATAGATTTAAATCTATAGGTAAGGGAGAAGCACCAGAAGACCTTTTAGTTTTAGTTACCCTGTGTGCAGTTAGCAAAGCTAAAAGGAGTCCTTTTTGCTGGGGGGTCTATAATTTGCCCTTTACTGACAGTTTGTGTGGAACTTCTGTTAAATCCAGGTGATTCAGAGAAGACAAGATGGCACAGTGAACTTCTTCAAGAAGTGGGAGCACTACAAAACCGGATTTGGGAGCGCTGCTGGAGAGTACTGGCTGGGTAAAATTCGCTGTTCTTTTTTGGATTAAATTGGCCTTTATTTCTGATTATTATGATCATATTTTCAGCAGTCAATAAACATTACTGTTATTAAATTATTTTATTGTACATTTTTTTCCCTTTCTTAACAACAATAACATCAGCTCAAACTCATCAACTTTGTCTAAAACAGTTTATTTCAGATGATCACAGTTGCTCACCGTTTTATCTTCCCAGGCCTGGAGACAATGCACCTGCTAACCCAAGGCAAGAACTATGAGCTGAAGGTCGACATGGAAGATTTTGAAGGCCAGAAGGTCTTTGCCCATTACTCCTCCTTCTCTGTTGGCCCAGAGTCAGATGGATATAAGCTAAACCTGGGAAGTTTCATCAAAGGGGCAGCAGGTGGGACTTTTTTTCTTTCTTTCATAAGAACATTTTTTTTTTTACTTGATCTACTCATAATCTATCAGCAAAGTTAGGATTTTTCAGTAGTTGAAGCAAAATGTGTGTTTTCTGTTTTGTTTTGTTTTTCCAGGAGACTCTCTAAGTGGTCACAATGGAATGAAATTCACTACCATCGACAATGATCAAGATACACATCCTTCGAACTGTGCCAGGGTGTGCTATGGAGGATTCTGGTACAGCGCGTGCTATGCTGCCAACCCCAATGCCATCTACATGTGGGGACCTTCAACCCGTTTAACTGGCGTGCACTGGAGAACTTTTAAAGGGATTGAATACTCCCTAAAAACCATGGCAATGAAAATTAGACCAGCTGCTACATAAAAACCAACCAAAACACAACAACCTGGAGAACTAGCAATGTGACTAGATTTGAAATATCTTACAATTTTGTAAAATTGTGAAACTTTTGTATTTATTAACATAGGAGGTGTATCCACATTAGTTTATGATATTTGCAAGAACATTAGGACTGTCTTCATATCTTACTTACTTTAGTACATATGCTTGTTATGATATGAAGCAAAAATGTTCAATGTCTAACCAACCATGATAGAGAATCCTGTGAATAATCTCTGCTATGGATGAGTCCAAAAGTTATTTACTCTGCAAGTTTCAAGACCCTCACTTCTAATAAAATTATGGACAGATAAGAAATCTCTCCATAAATTTTTCCAAACAGAAAAATAAACAAACAAAATAACAACGGAAATATTTGTTTGACCAAAAAGCGCTGAAAACACTGGATGACATGTTCCTTCATGACCACCTAGCGTCACATACACCACCAGAGATACTGACAAAAATCACAAAATATGTATTCATACGCAACAAAAAACAGTCCCCAGCTGAGTCTAAACTAAGTCTAATTTGTAAATCTTGTATATCTATGATAGGAAACCACATAGTCATTGGTTAATGAAATGTTGATCACAAGTCACCGTCAGACCTGGCCCTCCTCATCACATCTGGCTTTTTGCATACAAGATGGCAACAGCAGAAACACTCATGTCAAGGCTTCAACATGGCACTTCAGAAACCAGTGGATGACGTCATGGTAAAAGCTACATCCATCTTTTATAGCTCTAGCTGTCTATAGCTGCAGCCTAAAGCCTGACTTGACGTGAAGACATTCACATTGCATGGATGCTTTTAAAAGTGAGCTGAATGCATATCTGCTTAGATGTTAACTTGGGTGTTATGAGTGAACCTGTTTGGATTTACACCATGCTTTTTGTAATTCTTGAGTCCTGCTTTTACTGGTTACATGTAGTTTCTTTTTAATTCTATTATTGTATGCTATTTAAACACATTTTGCTTGGCTGTTTATCGTATGAAAAACACAAAAGTACATTTGTGATATATTTAATGTTTTTTGTTTGTTTGTTTGTTTGTTTGTTTACTTTTGGGGTGAAGATTTGTCAAGAAAATATCAGCCTTTACTTAAATAGAGGCTAATTGGAGGTCCAGAGGTGTGCTGCAGTTCAAAATCCTCATTTATCTTATACTGTGCCCTCCACTGTCTGAAACAAGCTCTTAATTACTCCTCTTCCAATTGGCTGCCCTTCATAGACAGAAAGCTTAAATAGCAGGTGGGTGGGGCTTCTCTGGTTTCAGTGAAAACTACGTGTCTGAGATGACAATATTAAGGATTAGCTCTCATCTTTAACAACACACACAACCAAACTTAGAAAAACAGAGCTTTGACTCACTGGTATAACTTATAAATGCTAACCTTGTTAGTTGAGGTTATACCCTTATTTAAATGCTTATTAAACACATTTTTCTTCAGCCTAAAGCTGTTTCCAGTGTTGAAGGTTTGCTAAAATGTCTCAGAAGCTGACAAACCCTGAAGATATTTTTAATTTGCATCCAGAAAAGTGGCCAATCATCCCAACTGAGTCACTAAAACAAATTTTATGTGTATGAACTCTAGGAATAAAAAAGAGAGGACTATATTTCTGTTGTCACCGCAGGTATGTTGCGCCTAGGATTTCACAGAAGGCTCCACAGAATCAGAGTTAACCATGACACACTCCCACACACACACAGAGTTTAATGATCCGTATTTGGTATTTTATGGCTTCTGTGAAGGGAGGCAAAAAGAATTTGAGAAGGATGGGTTGCCATGGCAACTGAGGTTCCTAAATTTCACAAGTTCATTTCATGTTGTGGGCCAGTTGGGGCCTTTTGGTGCTAAAACTATAAGAAATGACAATGAAAGTAACCCACATGGCATGGATGTGGTGGGACTGGCACCAGTAACATCTGTGTACAATGGTATACAGATGTTACACACACATAGTGATGGTTGGTTAACAAACAGACAGCTATATCAGCAGAGGCAGGTTTTAAACCTCAAAATGTTTTGGTACCGATCTATAGAGATCACAAGCGCAGACTAAGAAAGAAATTGCACTGACTGTCTGGTCGGATTCCTATTCATGTTAAATATTCTATATTTTGTCTTGTTTTTTACTCCTCAGCCATGTGTCTTACACATTAGTCAAGAACTTAAACCAAACACACCACTACACAGCTGTGATGCTGCTCTGCTACGTGCCCTCCAGTCAGTTTTCAGAATATTTTAAATAATAGAGAAGGAGACGCTCTACTAGTGAAAATGTAGAGCATCTTCTTCTGCACTATATATCTTTGCTGAATGTGCTTCAGTCACACTAGAGCACAAAATAGGATCCCAGCTAGAAAATAAAATTGTGGCTCCCCAGTGATTGCCTTGATTTTTTGCATTCAGTGACCGATTGTAGCAGTTGTAGCAAACAACTGGAGACCCCGAGGTTGAGCAATCCTCCCAATAACCTCTGGGTGAGGGGAGGCATGCAAGGTGAACCCAAGGTGACTGTGCAGGTCATCTGGCAGGAGGCAACCTGTCTCCAAACAGTGTACACAGACTTGCTATAGAGTTTGTGATATTCACTTTAGAACCATTCAAGAAAAAACAAATATTAAGAAGCTGAACCCAGAAGCCAAACTTGTTGATGATCAAAAGTCTACAACCTTGTTGGAATTTAAAATATATAACTTGTAACTATAAGAATAACATTGAAATTTTTATGCACTTGCAAAAAAGACTGCTTTTAAGTGTAAGTGTTAAGTATTTTTAACTAAACCATTACAGTGTGCACGGTCTCACAAATACAAAGCTCATTTTTCAGGTCCTCTATCAGTCCCTAGTGGCCTTTCAGTAATACTACATCAACTGCAGCAAGAGAGAAAAACATTTTTGTAAAAAATATAAAAAATCCAGTTGTGAGTGTAAAATATGTAAACAATGAGAAGGTCCTATCTCAGTTTGTTGTAATGTGTTTTTACTACTTTATGCAAAAGTCATTTTTAATATATAGTCTTGTAATTGATTGCATAAGAATGCAACATAAAACTGTGTTTCTTTGATAAAGAGTCTCATCCATTATTGTGTATATTATAAAACCTGCACAGAATAGGCAGATCAAAGCACCTGTGTGTTTCTGGGGATGTGAGTTGTCTTGCCTCTGACTGGCTTCTGAGTGCCGCAATCTGATTGGCTGCTTGGCTACTGCAGTCTCTGTATTCTCACAGCACTTGAGATACAGATGGAGGAGGATAAAAACACAGCAACTCTTGAACTCCCCTTTTCTGTCATTTCTTTTCACATTTCACGGCAGCTCATCGTGACAGACTCCACATCTGTTCTTCTTCTGAAGCACATAACCACGACTGAATGACAAATTGGCTATATTTTTAGTGTCTTTTTAAGAAGTTATAACGCCGGCTGAAACCACATGTACTATGCATCAGGAAGCCCTATGCCTCATTAGGTCTCCTTACAATTGGCTGGCAAACCCGTCCCCCTCTCCTCTCACTGGATGGCAGCTGATGACGTCGCTCTGCTGCTGGATTACAGGGGCTGTGCTGATGTAAGGCTGCCTGCATGTCTATATCGGTGCGTATGATCACTGAGAAGCAGACAGACTGACTGACTGACTGCTCAGAAGAAACGACAAACAAGAAATGAGATAGAAACACCTTCAGACAGAAGTCAGTCGAGTTTTCTTAGCCTTTCCCAAAACACCCTTAAAACAGAGTTCATTTCAATATGGTTTACTTGACAGCAAACAAACACAATAAGGCCCAAAATGAAGAAAAGAGAGGATAGGATTAGGTACTGTACCACTGCTCGCTGCTAATCTTCCCTGACAGAGACAGAGCACTGGTCATGAATAAATTAACATCTGCGCAGGACCAACAGCATGCATAGCACGTAATGCATCAGCAGGGATGAGCAGTAAGTGTGTTGTGCAAGTCAACAATCACACTGTCTATACATGCACACACAAAATCCTGTTTGCAACATCAATTTTCCCTCATTATACAAATAGCTTTACTGATATTGGATTTTTGGGATATATAGATATTAGAGTTTAACACGGCTAAGAGGTTAGATCCATCTTGGCAGCGGCTGTGCTCGGATATATAAGTTCTACAAGCCAACATCAGCATATTGAAAAAGCAATGTTTAGCATGTTTACCATGGCAGGCTGTGCCTGACGCCAGACTACACTAACTATATACATATAAATCTTAGTGTCCTGTACATTATGGGGTACACTCAAAGTATCACACATCACTAACCAGAGTCAACAAATCTTCAGATTCTGAGTACCTCTGTCCAATGGATGCAGATATATAACTGGATAAGTGATAATCCTCCTGCAGGCACTACAAGTAACAATTAATCATAACAATTCAGAGGAAAACAAAAATCAGTCAGCAGGATTCATCCAGGGGCGGATCTACAGGGGTGGCATGGAGTGGCAAGTACCACCGTAGTTTTGCATACAACAGTATTGTTTATTAAAATAAGATAGCATTAACAGTTTGAGCCTAGCTACAATTAACACTGAATATGAATTCTAGGACTGAATATATTGTATAGTGTTACTCCCCCCACAGCTCATAAAAAAATCTGACACTGCAGATTTATGGCATTTTGTGGAAATTTAAGCATTAAGCATTCTGGATTTTATACTTCTTGGACTACATACTTATTTATTATACAGGCTATACAGTGCATAAAATCAAAATTCGCATGTTTTATGTAACTGAAATTTTTAATTATCTGGGGTAAAGAAACAAATTACGTTATAGACTATATTTATATGAAACATGTGTATACTTATTGCACTTGAAGTATTTTAAACAGATGTAACACATGCATATGTACAAAGAAATTGCTTTGATTTTGACACCCCATTTGATTTCCATGCCACCCTAAGAAGAAGATTTCTCTAGATCCGCCCATCGATTCATCATCTATGTTTGTTAAATGTAATTTTAAAATTTCATGGCAATGCATCCAGAAGAATTGGAGATCACAGACAAAGAGATGGCTACATAATCTACCACACTGTTAGCATGACTAAAAATCAGATTATAGAACCTTGTGCGACTAAAAAAATCTAAAATAAACCAACGCGTTTGACAGGATTCCTCACATATGGTTTTTAAAAACTATAACAAGCTATAACAAAACTATAACAGCTCTTGGCTGTCTTTAGCATTGCAATTTTTTCTAACTAAAGAAAAAAGAAAAGTTATACAGATGACCTGTCATGAGCTAATATGGGTTGATAAAATTAGCCTGATTTGTCAAAAATGTATGGAATTTATTTCCTTCAGTTTTTGATGTTTCATTGAATTAAATAAGCTGTACTACTGCTGTGGACTTCTCTCCCAGATGATGAACTGCAATCTATATGAAAAATACAAATGATAAAGCATTTTTTTCACTATTTTCAGTAAAGATATTAATTGACCTGAAACAATTTAACCTTGTTAATGAATCACTGAACAGAAAATCTGTGAGCTACACTCTAATAATTATACCATTTATCAAATACAACTTCACTGGTTTTCAAGTTCTTAACTGTTAAGACTTATTGTTTTTCTCTTTTAATTTTACTAATTTATCCACATGATAATGATTGGAATATTTGGATTCTGGGGAGATGTCCAAAAATTAGATAATTCTTATATGGACTTTAGTAACACTTTTCTTTTCTTGAATTATCATCTAAAGTTCGACTGATAAAGAGTAAGGATTAAAAAACAAACCAATTTTGTGGTATTTTACATTAAATTTGTATTACAAGCTTTTTATTTATCAGCTTGATTCTCAACAATAAAAGATTTCAGTAAACAGAGACTCGTACTATGTTAGCAGTGAGCTTAGCTTTACAGCTCACAGAGCACAAAGCTAATTAAGAAATTGCTCAGTAAATCAATAGGGCACTTAAGATGAATGTTCAACATCAGCATTGCTTTTTCCTCTCTTTGCTGAGTCTCGAGCCAAGTGACCATCATCATTCATAGACAGCGAGCTGTGGTTCCCATTTTAATGTCCTACACTTTTTTAATTAAGCATCCTTTGTCAGCCACGGATGACTGAAGTAAAACCAGAACTTATGGGCACAAAAAGATCATGACATGCTGCAGCTACCCTAATAAACTGAAATATACCACTGAAAGGAAAAGATAAGAGTAATATAAAGTCTAATGTTATCCATAGCATATCCATCCCTGTCCCCAATCTGTAGATATTCACAGGCTTAATATCTGAAGAACTCTGCTGTATTTACCACTTTTTAAAATCTATAATCATTTCACTTTGGTTACAACTTCACTTTGTGTTAATTTGCTACAAAATACGAAAAGAAAATCTCAAGAATCTTTTTTGGAAAGATTGATCAAATAAATATGAACGAGATGTTCCTTAAATTTTTAGATATTCGTTCATATTCCGAGGACAATTCACCTCATATAAACTGGTTGAATGGTCGGTGTGAACAGCTGCATTAAGAACAGGCGTTCCCGCCTGACTTGCCTGAGTATGATCACAATTGTTTTTTTCTCTCTATCAAATTAACTGAATAAAAAGTTTCTCTACACCAATGATCCCATTGGAAATGATGAGTGCTAAAAGTCAGTCTGGGATATTTTGTGTTGGGTGTCCAGATGTTCGGATCAACAGTTTGATGATGAGGAGTGTCATACCATAGAGCAAGACAGATTGCCACTATTCACCTTCTGCCTATGTGCATATTGTGTAATACTGCTGCATTTTTCTGCATCTTCATATGGCCCTGAAGATGAATCACAGGAAAATAATTCAGTCCTCAGTCGATGGATGTGGGCGTCAACCTCACATCACCTCCTCTGCCACTGCAGTTGCTGCAGATTAGGAAGCAAAGCTGCATTCAAAATTTCATGAAAATAATAAGAAGCAGAGACTTCTCACCTCAGCCTCCGGGGACTAAACATCTTCTCTTCTGCTATTGTCTCACTGAATGCTCACTGACAAAAAGCAGACAATAACACTATGAAAAATTAGCCTAGTGAAAAGGATTATGAAAAGCTCACTGCTGTTATGAAACACCCACGGGATTTTCTGATGTATGACTTCATGCTGAGAGATGAGTGGAGGATGCTGTTATAACAGTTAACGCTCTATCAAATAATTCATCGGTCAAAAGTTTCCCCGAGTAAAATTCAATTCAATTTTATTTATATGGTACCAAATCACAACAACAGCGCCTCACAGCACTTAAAGACTAAAAGTGAAGTCTTTCACCAGTGAAGGCCAAACTGGTTACACTTTGATTACCTGAACCATTAAAGGTCTGGCTTTTGGCTGATCATCTGGATTTCAAGCACATCTGAAGTTTTGCTCAGCTGCCTGCAGTTTGACTAGTTCAACAGTTTCATCTGTGCAAACTCCACTCAGCTCGTTTTAATAAGACTGATATATTTGATGTTGTTGTGAATGTGAACTTGACTGCTGACATTGTTTACATCAATAGAACTGCGTCTATATATATTTCTTTCTTTGTTTTCCCCTTCACACTTTTCCATCACTGTAAAACTGCACAATATACTTCTGCTTTTGCAGTCAACGCTTCCAAAGATGGGTCATTCGATGAAAAGAATGACCCACTCAGAATTAGAAGAGTTTTTTTAGACTATAATTTCGGTTACATTCATACTATGATTTTTTCCAAGCTAGAAAACCTTGAAGTACAGTATATAGAGATGGTTTAAATTTTGGCACTTTTTAATGCTTAATTTACCAGCATTTTTTAAACCCTCATACCTTTTTTAAGTGCAAGTGTCCACATGAAATTTTCAGGACTAAAAAACGAATTTAACCTCTGTCAAAAACTAGAACCAAATCAAATTTATAACTCCATGTATCACAATCTAAAGCTTTCTTTGAGAATCGATATTCTGTATTATATAACAGTTTCAGTAGTCGACTAATTTCATGTCTATGATGTAGAGGAATGGAAATAAGCGTTTTCTAAAATAACTGTTTTCTGATCATTTGCAAGGGGAAGGTGCATTTGGGGCAAATTTTAAAAGGTCATATGACCATGTGAAGAAGGAGGCTGGTCAGAACAGGTTATGACCTATGACTGGTATCCTTTTTACCTACATTCTGGTATCAAGCTTATCTTCTAGCTGTGATTCCTTCTGTGCTAAAATAATGTTAGACATGTAAACAAGACATGCTGAAAACTCTTACATGGAAGAAAATAAAATATTTTGCACTTGATTGACATAAACTGTAAATCCATCTATCTAAAAACAAAATAAATTTCATGTGCTGTGTCGAGACTTCTGAAAGACACCAGTTCATGTTAATGGCTAGGTCAAAATTTTGCCTGAATTAAATTAAAGTTTAAATGTGTTCCATGAGTTTCCAGTGCCAGCGGCCTCTCCACACGAGAGCTGGAAGCTTCTGGCTACCAGCTACTGTCTACCTGAGACAAGACGAGCCCCCCCTTTGTTCTGCCACACACACGAATGTAAACAATGCGTTCAGTGAACTGTCTGTGAGTGTACAAGCCTCTGTCAGTCTCACTGTTTCTGTCCAGTCTGATCCGCACAGGTCTCCTGCTGCTCACCTTCAAAATGTCCGCCTTGCCCGGAGAATACAGCGGAGAGCAGGAGACAGGAGTAGTTTTTTTTCCTCTCAAACACAAACGCGCACAGACCCACATCCTGTCTGTGTCGTGACTCTCTGCTGGACCCATGCCACGCATCGACACCTCACCCACAGAGAGCACACACAGCCTTGAAACATCAAATTATCCTGTGATTTCCTACCCATTTCAGATAATCTAGAAACTCCCTAATAAGACATTTAGTTTTTGATATCTTTGCTGCTGATTTCCACCATCTAACACCCAGTAATTCTGTAATTCTTTTACAACATAACTGTATTTCTAAACCAAAAAAATACATATTGATTACCAGCTCTTCAGCATCTATTCTGTCCAGGAATTGCAGGGTTGTATGGGGATGACACCTTTCTGGGAAGAGTGTGGCAAATATAATAAACAGTCTCTTTTTTTACCTCTGAAACCAAGCTGAAACCGGTCTCTGAGGTTGGTGCTTGGCACATGCCAACACATGCCAAAACTGCAGTACCTACAGTGGCCACTTGAGGCCTCACATCCCCATACACTGCCATGTTAAAATGCCCACGTTTCAAGCAAAAATAAACTAGTACTAACAATATTACTCTGGGTGTGGCAGCTTTGATTGACAGACAGATGTTGAATCTCTTGGCCAAGTTTTTAGTGTTGGTGCCTTTTGATATTCTATCATTTGCATTTGATCAACTAGCTTCTAAGTACAAACTGTGTGTCTGCAATGCAGGATATGTATGTATTGATAACCAAGCTAGTTAGCAGTTTGTAGCATCAAAAAAACAAATAAAAAAACAGAGCTAGTCATGAAGTAAAAGTTGACAGGACTTAACAAACCCATGACTGATGTAAATCTGCCTATGTCCATCTTTTATATACAGTATATATGATTAGAGCTTAAATGTGAACCATTGGGAATATTTAGAATAAAGTGAACTTAACTATCTATAAACTCTTCTGCACTTGTGTTCAGACTTAGCAGCTTGGGACTGCAGTACATTAACTGCTCTTAACACACTTGAGTCCCTGACCAAAGTGTCAAGGGTCAAGCCGCATTGTGTCCACCACATGTTGACAAGCAGAATGAGTGGAAAACCCCACTGACAACCCAAAGCCACTATAGATAACATAAATATCACAATCCAAACCTTCAAATAAATCATTTGCTTCTCTTCCAGACCTTTCCATGACCAGACTTTGCTGTCCTCATCAGCTCTGTGTGCATTTTTTATGATTTTTCAGCTCATTCTTTTGGTTTTATGGGCTATACAATGCAGTCACCGTTCTCTATAATAGACCTGTTAACCAATACCTGCCCCAGAATTTAGCATTCAAAAATTAAAATATTTCAAAAACTATAGAGACAAAAAGTGGAGAAAGAAAAGCAACTTCTGTCGTACATAGAGAAAAAAGTTTCTCCAATATTCTTAATATGAACTACAGGAATTGCAAAACACCTCTACAAAGATTCCGATTGCACAGCAACTGCCTGTGAAAGTTACATGGATATAAATATGTTTTAGTCAAATTAATTCAATTTACTGCATTATGCTGTCTCTGTGCTAAGCACTAATCTGTGTGTAGAAATGGAAAAGCAACAATAATGAAGGGTTCGGTTAAATGAGAAGACAAGATGAGCTAAATCTGTTGAAACACAAGCGCGTGTTCGTGCATCTTTGCGTGTGTGTGTGCGTGTGTGTGTGCTAAATGAATGGACTGTCCCAGTTCTTGGTGTCGATCTTCCACTGCAGAGGAGAGAAGAGAGAGCAGGGCTGCAGGGAAGCGGAGGAAGGGAGGATAAAAGACCTAACTAACAACATCCTCATCTTCTCTGTCATTCTTTCGCCCTCACTCTGCCTACTCTCCACTTCCCTACTTTCCCCTGCTACTTCATCAGTAGCAGGGATCTAACTCAATCTCCCTCACTAAGCCTTTTCCCCCATCTTTTCAATTTGTTTCATCATATATATTTTTCTCTTCCTCTTGCTTTTTTGTGTTATGCATCACCTCTCCCCCGCATCCCCATCAACCCTTTCTTGCCTTCCTGGTCCACCAATCACAACGCTTGAGAGGCTCTGCACCAATCCTCTGGCACAGCAACCCCCTTCACAGCCATGTTAAAGTGAACATAATATCCTGGTGCCACAAGGATGGCATAATATGGTGACATGTTACCTTTAATATAACTTTCCTTCCTATACACAGGTGTTTGTAATCTCTACAGTTCACACACACTTTCTTCTCCTTTAACCTTCCTTTA
The DNA here is from genome assembly GCF_001858045.2 of Oreochromis niloticus. Taxonomy (NCBI): domain Eukaryota; kingdom Metazoa; phylum Chordata; class Actinopteri; order Cichliformes; family Cichlidae; genus Oreochromis; species Oreochromis niloticus. The sequence continues at coordinate 6,653,697 of NC_031973.2, forward strand.
TCTTATTACTTTCCTTTCACATCTCTACTCCAGCTGTATTTCTGCTCAGCTCTGTAAAGGAGTCCTTCTATTATTCATAATGCGCTCTCCTCAGTTAGGTTACTCCTTTTCTGTTATCTCTGCTCCGTCCTGTCAGATTCTACATTGCTGGCATCTGCTGCTGCAGCTTGTGAATGCTCACATGTGGCTTTTTAAATCTTAATGTTATCATACAAATGACTTTGCATTCTTCTGATTGCATAATAAAAGTTTGGTTTTGTTTTGTTTTAGCTTGACAGTGGTGATAAAAAAAACCCTGCAACAATCAGACAGCATGAAGAGAAATGAGTGGAGTGGGTTTCATGTTGACAGCTCTGAGATGAAACCAGTTCATAGATCTTTTAGTGAGTCACTGTTAGTTTTCCTTCTCTGGCTGTCAACAAAGATAACAGAGTGATAGCTCGCTGCAGCCCAATCAGCGCCTCACAGTAGGAATTATTTTGTAAAATTAGCAACCGCCGAAGCTGCACTAATCATCATTATTTTGGCTAAATGGGCTCCAGCAATACTATGTATTCATCATATGTATCAGCTTTGTTACAGCCAGAGCAGGCTGCTGTTTTCAGCAACCTACCTGCCCTTCACCAAACAACAGACATGAAACGCTGGTGACACAGTGTATGAAAATATCACTTTTGCTTGAAGTGCACTGATTTGTAGCTGACAGTAACTTGCCTCAAAGATGAGATTTAATTACTTGCACATGTCAGAGTAATTTTAGCTCATATCAGGACTGTCTATCCTAGGATAGCGTGTTGATGTGTTGGAGGAGAACAAGTACTTGGGTGTCCACCTTCAACAACAGGCTCAACTGGGAGATGAACACAGTGGGTACGTATAAGAAGTAGATTGGCAGGCTGTGTTTCTTAAGGAAGCAGAGATCCCTCAACGTATGTTAGAGATCTCCTGTTGTGGGGAGCGCAGCATGCTATGCTGTGGTCTTCTGGAGGGGAGGGCTGCATTGGAGCTGTTGACACCAACAGACTGAATAAATTAATTAGGAAGGCTGCAAACTGTTCACTGAACAAACTGTTATGCATTATGGATAGTTCTCGCCACCCTCTGCACCACTTACTTGAGAGACAGCAAAGAAACGTTGGTAACAAACTGATTGGACAGATACAGGAACTCTTTCATATCACATGCATTAATTCTTTACACTGCAGCACATCTGTATAGAAAAGGAACATCTGTTCTCTTGTGTTAATACTAGAGATGCACCAATCGATAGGCCAGGGACTGGAACGACGAACGACGAATTGTCAGGGTGCTCAGCCCAAACCAGTGACCAACCGATCAGTCTCAGACATGTCCGATTATAAACCAGTCTGTTTCATGCATCCACAACACGCACACAGTGATGCAGGAAAATAGCCACTCACACTCTCACTGTAAATGAGGAAGACACAATGTTTGCCAAAGAAAACCATAAGGGAACCACCCCCCAAAAACCCATACGTAACAACAAACCTAAATAAGACAATTAAATCACTGTCATCCCGCTGAACATGCCCAGCTTGAAGAAGCTAACAAAGGGAAAGCGGCTAAATTTAAAGCTAGCCAGCGCTCAGTGCCAGCCTCAGTATGAATGGTAAACGATGCAAACTAATTCATTTTCTGTTTATTATCTGTAACTCTTTTTAGTAGCAGAGCACTTTATCTTCAGGTGTTTCAGTGAGAGCAGATCCTGTACCTTACTGCTTTATTAAATATAATAATAGAAAAAGAAAAGTTGATTTATTCTTTGCATATGCTGTCAGTTATAGTTCTTAGAAAGAAAATCAACACTGGTAGGTCACAGTGATTAAATAATTGTGAAATCGTCTAGAAAACTGGTGCATTATTAGCAGTTTGTTTAACCCTGCATTGTCACCACTCTGCTCATACACAAACACAGTTTTTTGCTCTCTACTACAACTTAAACTGTTATACTGAGCAACTTTAATATCATCTTATATTTGCTATTCTTTACCTATTCCTTAGTGCATTTTGAGTGTGAATCTGAATCTGACGTTTTGCTTTAGCTTTGCTGATATTAAAATATTTTTGGACTTCTATAATATTAAAAATATTATTTAATATATGAATTTATATTTATTTGAATTTAATTCACTGACATCCCATAGTTGCAATGCATGTCCCTTTTGCCACTAATTTTTGTAAAAAATGCTCAAAATGTCCATATTGTGTTTAGTTTTTGTCTGAAGGTATTCTGCTAACAATATTAAATAGATATAGGAAAAACATTCAGCAATGAAAACAGACATTTTTGGGGGTATCCACTCAAAATATATATCTAAACCATTAATCAGTAACAAATGCTTGCAGATAGTTTTTAGACCATATATTCCAACTCTAAATATGATACATTTATAATATTTGTGTTTCTGTTTCACTGGCGCATCACCATATGCCTTAGGGACAATGTGGCAGATTGGCCGTCTCATTGATTGATTGATCAATTAGGGAGACGATTAAATTGGTTTAGCATGGTGAAAGTGTCCCCTTCCCCCACTGCTAATACTGGTATCCTTAATTTAAAGTCATAAAAACAGCCTATAATACAAATTTTACTTGGAAGTAATATAAGCAAAAAATTATTTCCCCTTTAAAACCTCTTTAAAACCTTCCAACACGCAAACAATAAAAAATTCAAGCATGTGTGCTCAGAAAAGACAGACAACAAAGAGAAATGGAAGGACTGAATATTTTAATGAGCAGCAGGTATAATGGAGTTGAGGACAAAGAGATGTAAACACGCTGGTTGAAGAGCAGGAAAGAAGAGCAGGCTTCTGATATGAATCTTGGCTTAAATAAGTGTCGGGGGATTAATGTGGTACAATGCATGGTCACAGGGGATCTCTGCATGTGTGTGTGTGTGTGCGTGTGTGTGTGTGTGTGTGTGTGTGTGTGTGTGCGCGCGCGTTTGTGTGTCCTGCTTCCAACCCCCAGTCCCAGAAGCAGAAGTGTGGCAGAACAATACAGCCTTCTGCCAGCTGACAGACATGCAGGGAGGGAGGCAGGGCATTGATGGAGAGTGGTTAAAAAAGGAGGGAGAGAGAAAAAGATAAAGCCGGATGGGTAGGGGGAGAGCAGAGTTGAGGAGAGAAGCGGCAGCAGATAAAAAAAAAAAGATGCCAGAATCGAGTCCTTCCCAAAAATAAACCTCAGAAGAAGCAGTGTCTTTCCAGCCTCCCCCCCCCCTTGCTAATTCTTGTCTCACTTTGAAATAAAAGACAGCTGAGTGCTCCCTGTATGAGACCTTTGTTGGATTTCATTCTCTTCAAATCATATATTCAATTCAATACAGGTTCATCCTCTCAGATAGTCCGGTATATCTTAATTTTGTTTTTACATATGTTTTATATCAGTGTATAGCCATGTTAGCAGTTTGGTCCATACTCCCTCTGTATCAGCATGCCAGACACGCTACTCATCACATACTGATGCTTGGTCAGGACCCAAAGATATCACAATGCCAATGCGATGTTGCTTCCTTAGCTATTTCTAAAAGTGTTGAAGGATTCCAAAGAGCTCCATAAAAATCCCTCAATATACAAAAAATGTGCCATGAGAAAAGTGCTGCTGGTATCCTCAGTCACATGATACAGATGGTACACATACGCTGTATTAAACAAGTAGAGAAAGGTGTTGCAGATAGGAGAACTTCATTTCTGTTCTATTAACACCCAAAATATAGTGTTTTTCTAAACCCAATCAAACAGTTTTAGCTCTTGTGACTCCTGTTTTCAGTTTGGAGGTTGCATGGTTATGCCATTTGCTATCCCACCTGTCTCCTAACGCAGGTGTTTGGCTGTTGTTCTTTACCTACATAGTTCAAAAGAGTAGTTAAGTGGCACACAGCATGCTGGAAAGTGAAGCTATGGAGTTTTTCTTGCATTAAATTATGAAAAGAATGAATTCCTCACCAAGTGTAAATATACAATGATCGAGAAGTAAGAAGGTGTTGAACATCATGTTATGACAACTTAAAAATGCTGATATTTTGTAGGTATAAAGCTTACTATGTTTGGCATCTTCATATGAAACTAGCATGCTAAAATGCTAATTAAATTACCACTGGTGCTGATGCAAAATTGGATATTTCTCCAGACATTTCCAGTAGTAAAACCAAATGACTAAACAATTTAAACCACTGACTTGATGAAGTTGCTAACTGAAAAGTCTATACCGTCCATTTTTTAAACTGAATTGTTCTTATTTGATCTGTTTATCTAGTATTATCTATAGATCTATAGATTATTTAGACATCACACTTTCCCCCTGCCCTTTTAATCATGTTTACTCCCTAAATTTGATTATGAGTCATAATTAAATATACTTCAAACTCATGCGAGACTTAAAACACATAATTAGATAAGAATTTAAATGTATCCTGCCGACTCTCTGTGTGACATTCAAGTCTGAGGACAAGGCAGGTTTCAAGTAAAGCCGCTACAAACTAGAGTAACACAATCACTAAAAGCACAGTGTCAAAACTAATAAAGGAAATAACCAGGAGATGAATAAGTAATGCCAACAATCCTCACTAAGTGTCGTGTTTTCAATCTGGCTTGAAGCCCATCTTATTCCACACAGTGGTTTTAGTCTTTTGCTACTCTGGAAGACAGACTATCACAAAAATTACTTTCTCAACAAAAAATCGTATTATTGGTCCATTATGCTTCCAACATAGAAAAAAAAGTCCACCACCATGAGCTAAAGACAGTGACGTGTAGTTTTAGCTGTGCTAAGTCAGTCAGTCAGTCAGACTATTGGCAAAGCAAATACACAGCAGAGCATTAATCAGTCACACACGATCCGACAGCCTCTTAATGTAGAAATCAATCAGGCTAACCATAGTGTGCCACTCAGCCAGTCAGTTTACCAGCCAGCTGACCAATCTGAAAAGCATGCTGACTTTATTGCTACAAGAGATGCAACTTGTTCATGTAATCCGACTTGAAAGCACTGAGTGGCTTCATGTTTGTCTGGAGCATGCTTCTAATAGCATTAATGGTAGCTCTTCAGTGCACTGATCTCAGTGGAACTCTTAATGCATGACTTCTGTTTTCCAGTTTCTGGTAACGTCCATACCATCAACAGTGTTGGACAGTCTCGACAGTGGAGATCTATAGGCTCTGAATGCATTACTGAAGCAACTTAAAAAACAAAGTAAGAGTTAAAAAGATGTATATTTCATGCAATCTTGACTACTATTTATAAAAATGTGGCAAAAGGAAAACTGCAAGCAATACAAATAAGTCATGAGTGAGCTTACAAAGCACATAGCTTGATTTAAAATGCCAAACTGACATTTCTATTTGTGTCATAACTAGACTAAATAATATAATAGTGGTATTAATCTTCTCGTGTAACTGGAGAAAGTTTAATTCTAACATTACTAACAAACATTTATATTTTTAATTTTCATACTGAATTAAAAACAAACAAACAAACAAATGTATTGTAGGTTGGGATCAGTGGTGTTCCAGCCGAGCAAGCAAGGCAGGCAGTACTGAAAATAACTGGCTAACAACATTATCCTTGATTTCACTTTGTCAGGGATTGTATTAGCACTCTAAGTCTAGTAAGCAGTTAGCAAGTCACCTCTGCTTTTGCAAATATGAAAATGTTAATTCAAATTTTCACAATTAACAATTTTCTAAATTACCAGCTGTATAAAATAAAAATTACTCAAGAGTTTTTAAGTATTTTTACAGTTTTTTTTTTTGTTTTTTTTGAAGAGCAACCCTTAAGGCTTGTCCACAGGAAGTGACTAGCAGCAACATGGTAAGAAGAGACCAATGAAAGTCAATGACATTCAGCCACTTGGGAGCACTGGTGATGCAAGGTGGCCAGGTCTCAGGTTAAACTTTTCTTAACTTCAATGTGAGCAACTTAAATGATCAATAAAATGAAGGATACATTAATTGCCATTAAATGGCTGGTAAATACTGTACGCTACAGGGTTACCTAGGCAACCAGTGTGATCAGTCCTGGGTGGAAAGCAAAGGGCAATAAGCAAATTGCTTTAAGTGCTGGAAAGTTTATGTAGAGCCATGAATTGTTTTCGTGGCTCTATCATCGTGGCTCTATCATTCGTGGCTATCATCTGTGTTGCTCTTTGGTTGCAACACAGATGACATAAAGATGGACGTGGTTTCCATGATTGAAAAGTGAAGCCAACACAAAAGCCAACTGCATTTTGTGCAGGATTAAAGTAAGTAAGGCTAAAGGGTGTTGCAAAAAGATTTTTTGCTCTATAGAAGTCTAAGGAAACCTTGACCCTGACCTCAATAAATACTTCCTTGTTCATTCTGTTCCTTCTGACTAAGCCCATGAATTTTCTCATTAATGGCTCAGATCTGAAGCTAACTAGTCACTAGCTCCAGCTCAACCCTTACTTGTCACATCTATGTCTAAAACACCAAGACATCACCATGACTACATCCATCTTTTATACTGCGTATGGGAAGCATCTAAATATGGTGGTTGATGACGCTGTGACTCCAGTGACCCATTTAACATACAGCCAACAATGATACTGATACTCTTTATATTTAGCTGTTCTTTTATGATCTAAAATGAAAGTGTGTTATTTAATCAACATTGAAGAGCCATTTCAGGCATACAGTATGAGAGAGATGAAGAGAAAAGAGAGAGATCAAGTAAAGTGAGGAGAGTTAAAGATAACTGTGGCGATGTGAGCCGAGGAGGGAGTAGATATTTTTTGCACCCTGGTGCCAAGAATTGGCCCTGGGCAGACGGGGTTATAGATTTACCTTGAGTGAGCCAGTGATAGCTGATATCCCCATGACAAGGTTATGCCACAAACACCGGGAAACTGTTGACGTCAGAATACACACATTATACTACATCAACATAACCTGTTGCCTTATAGTAAAACCATAAACCTGTGACCAAACAGACTCAAATTCAGCTTGTGCTGTCAAACCTCAGCTCCTCCATTTGTGCTTGCATTCTTGCAGTTTTAGTTCTTTTGATTCAAAAATCCTTGAATCTCATTCAGCTTCCTGATGAATCCCCATTATCATGCAGTGTTTTTATGGCACATCATTAACTGCTACATTTGCCCTTCTACGTAGCTGATGATCGTTACTGCTTCTCAAATAAATGACTCCAACTTGGCAAAAAAAAACCAAAACATTCCCATGGTTTTACATTTCTTTAACCTATATTTCTATAACCCAGCAAAACCAGCTGGAGAAATAGATCAATGAGTTTGAAGGCTTATCAGATGCCAACACACTGCACAGAAAGAAAGGAAATTGTACAACACTTCAGAGAGAGACTCATGCCCAACTAAAACTAAAACAAAACAACATCAGACAAAACTACATCACTTTAAGTTCCTGGAGTTTGTGAAGCTATTTCCTCCAACTGCAGAATATATAAATAATTAAAATAGCCATTAGTTGCAGCATTCGCTCATCCTATCATTTCCATTAGGATGAGGTGTCTGACATAAAAACAAAAAAGAATACAGTTGATTTAAGGCGGCATTCACAATCTGATCTGTTGCGTAGTTTCAAGGATTTTCTCCACAGAAACTGAAATAAAGACAGATTTTAAGTCCTATTTGTTCAACTCACAAAACACAACATAAGACACTGCACAGAAAATTGTTCCAAAGAACCGATCAATTTTGCTTAAAGTGGACAAGAGAAGTGAAGGGTTCCTATAGCCATATGAAAGTTAGTCTGGTTTCTAGTCCTGTGGTGGGTAGAATGGTCTACGCAATTTTTTTGAGTGGAAAGGTTTCCTAAAACAGCACAGTCTGCATCCTATGTCTTAGGTCAGGGGTGTCAAACTCAAATACACAGTGGGCCAAAATTCAAAACTGGAACAAAGTCGCGGGCTAACGTTAATATTTATTGAAATATATTTATTCCTCCAGATATAAGAATGAATCTTTTCTTATGGACTCAAACACATTTTGCTGAAAAACTGAATATGGAACAAGCAAAGCTTAATACTAAACAATATATATATTAGGTGTATAATACCAGTAGGCCAGCTCTAATAGTAATCTGGTATGGCTTCGCGGGCCAAATGTAATTAGGCTGCGGGCCAAATTTGGCCCGCGGGCCAGAGTTTGACACCTATGTCTTAGGTCGTTTTAAGGCAAGATTTTCCTCTGAGACTACTCTTTGGAATTATGTAAAGAATTTTAAGCACATATGGGCAAACATCTGTTATGAAAATGATTTAGTGGCAGATTGTAGGAATGGACTTCTCATATTTAAGTTATTATTTTTTAATTCCTACACCATGTCTTCTCATAAAAGCTTAATTGCCAATGAATAAATAAATGAAATCACCACGAGAACACAGCTAACTCACATCTAGCTGACTTCCTGTAGGCCTAGGAAGTGATGTCACTCTCCATTTTGACCTTGATGTTAATGAGGTCAGGGGTATTGACTCTCTGTGACAGGTGGCTAACCCTGAACTAATGATAGCCTCGGGCTGGTCAATGTGTACAAACACAAAAGCCCAAATGTCAGCATGTGTACGCAAGAGCAAACGGGAAGCATTTTAAGCACACACAAAGATGCATTTGGACAAATAAGCATGTACACGCAAGTTGTCAAGGGGATTCGAACACTGAACCTGACGCTGATGTCCAACTTAAGCTAAAAGACTGATAGTTTACAAAGTGAAGCTGTCAAAGCAGTGAGGAATATTTATTGATTTCAAGTCAGACCTATTGATCACCTTATAGGTGCTTTTGTGTGTCAGTGATTTTGTCTTAACTTTGTCCTTGCACAATGACTTTTGTACAGGCGCACACAGACAGACAGCCCACACCCAACCGCAGGGTGTGACTGCTGACGCTTTTGGCCGGGGTACACGTTTCTCCCCCGAAGTCCCACACCTCTCACGTCACAGTCAAACAGGAGGTTGAATGTGTGATGGCATAAAATGGGACATTACGTTTTCTTCTGAAAAAGTTCTTTAAAGAGACAAATATTGAAAGTATGTGTGGTACCTTTTTTTATGTATTTTCAAAATATCGTTTTCTTTACAACAAAGCTATCAAACCAGTGAGTTTAAGTCACTTAAAACATAACAACAGCTGACACAGCTGCCTGAAATCCCAGTCTGTTCTCTGTAGCTGATTCCTGTTATTTTCTCCTTTCTTCTCTGTCCGGGCTCCCTGCACATCCATCTTTCTGTCTTTTTTCCCCACTCACCCCCCACAGTATTCCCTCTGGGATCACCCCTCTTATCCCGCTGAGTGTCTCGTACGTGCATGCATGATTATGTGTGTGCATGTGTGTGATGGGAGGCTGCATCATGACAAAAGAGAAGCACCTAGCCTTCACTAGACCACCACGTCTCAAACATTTCTCTTTCTCCCTGTGTGTCAGCTCTCCTTCCTCCTTTACTTTCCCTCTTACTAAGACAAATTTTATCCCTCTAAACTCATCCTTCCCTCCTCGTCTTTCTCTACCTTTTTCTTCGGTTCGCGTGACCGTTTCCTTGACTTCTTCCTCTCCTTCTCCTTCTCTTCCTCCGCAGCGAGGTTCTCGTCCGCCTTTTTCTTCAGCTGCGAGGCGGCATGCGCCATGGTTCTCCAGCCCAATTAATCCACACAGGTGGGAACTGAAAAAGGAGGGATGAATGAAGGAAGGGAGTCTGGACCCAAAGTCTCCCCTTTAGCCTTATCTTCTTGGCTCCTAATTATCTTTTTGTTCCTCCTCTTCTCGGCTGTTCTTTTGTCAGAGAGTGAGCCCTCACAGGTGTGTGAGAGGGAGATTGTCTAAGGACTTTCCTGTCCTCGTTTTAAAGATTTGGCTCTCTCTTTTGTGCCTTATTTCCCTCAGCAGCTATCCACTAAGGTCCAGTTTGGGGCATGGCACAGACAGGACATACTCCTCTCTTTCACCTCCGCAAAATCCACGGCTGACAAGGCAGCTGCTTCCACTCAGGGCTCACAGAGTAAAATGAGTGCCAATTATAACAAATACAAAAAGAAGAATTTCCTTTAAACATTTAGGATCCACACACAGTTGAAATGGTCCTCTTGTTAAAGAATACTGTATAAAAGAAAGCTTAGTTACAGGTAGATTAAGAGAGCTTCAGGGATGGAGGTCCAAAAAAGGGGGCTCAATCTCCAGCCCTCAGCACAGCAAAAAGCTCTGTCTGGGTGTAAAGACTGGTCCTGTTGCCTGCTTGACTGGTTCTGCTGCCTGCACCTGAGCACTGAGCCATCCTCTATGTGCACACACACACGGTTGGTCCGCAACGCCTCGCCGGGACACATGAACAGCAGGGAAATGACAGAGGAAAGGAGGTTTAGATAGGAGAAGGAGAAGGAGGGAGAGGAAGAGGAGGGAGGGGTGCAAAAGGAGGGGGCAGAGAGAGAGAGAGGTAGAGAGAGCAGCTGGGACAGCACAAAAAAAGGAGTGAGTAGGGATGGATGAATACCTCTGCTTAGTACCAGCTGGCTATGGCTGAGAGATAAAGAGAGAAAGGAAGATGAGACTTCATACAGGGTACATACAGTACAAACACACAATGGGAGTCCAGCATATCCCACCGTGCAGAAGTCTGCAGCCATGACGCTCTGGTTATGAAACTTCAGCCTCTTTGCCATCTTGATCCTCATTTTATTTCATTTACATATGAAAACAAGGGCAGTTGAATACATTACCACGTTTTGTTTAATCAGAGTTTAACTGTCTGAATCACAAAGTGTTACGCAGAGATCAATCTAATACAAAGCTATAATAATAATATTTACTTAGCTTTTGACTAACCATTCAGGAAAAAGGTATACTGTACTTATAAACCCACACACTTACTATTCTTGTGTAGGTTATACTAACAGCTGAGTATATTTTGTGACTTATGTTAGCATTGCTTTTTAATGCGAGGAAACAGTGCTAACCTGCAACTGAAGTAGTGAAGTGAAGCTTTTATTTTGAAAGTTGAGCTAAATCTTATTGTGTCATGCAGAGCCAGCCTGAGGCATAAGCCGACTAAGCAGCTGGCGGGAGCCCCCAAGAGCACCTGAAATGTCACACCAGACATTTGATCAATTGATAAATGTATATTTATATAGTAATACAGTAATCATACACAAGACAGTGGAATATTTTGATAAATATGTCTCAAAAAGGATTTATCGCTCTGGTCTGAAAAGAAAAAAAAAAACAGGATAAAGGTATTTTTCTAGGAATAATTACATATTATTTATTATTAACATTAACTAACAATTACTTTAGTTAAACAGAAGCATCAAAGAAGCCTTTAGTTCTCTAAAGGTGTGGTGAACTTGGTGCGGTCATGTTTTATGGAAACCACAGGCTGTAACCTACTGTTTACTCACCAGTCAGTAGGTTTCCATTTAATTTAATTAATATTCTCTGTTTTTACATTTGGATTCTTATGTAAAAAATAAATAAATATTTAGACCCATGTTAAATTCTTTGTGACTGCTATCCTCATTGCACATTCCAAAAATATTGAAAAATATATGGTCTCCTGTTTTTTTGTTTGTTTGTTTGTTTTTCTTTCCAGGACACTCATAAGCCATGATAATGGCTGTGCTTGATGCATGAAGCACGAATGAGCGTGCATGGCAATATACAGATAATATTGGCAGTGCTGAGGTCAGTGGTTGGTGATGGGATTAAGCGTGGGCAGGGGCCCCAAATGAAATTCTGCTTAAGACCCCATTAAAGCTTGGGCTGGCTCTGGTACTATGGATTTTAGATCAGAATATCCTGCTCTCCTCAATCTCAAATTGGTGAATTGCTTTTGTCTGTCTGAGTGAGGCTGATAAACTGAAGAAGATATCAAAACCCTACACAAACAAATCCTGGAACAGAGTGATTCAAACCCAGCATGCATTCACACTCACATTTAACCTTGTTTAATACATTTTTCTTCTTTTTGAGTAATTTTGTGCCTATTAAAGCAGAAAGCAATAAGACCAGTATTCCTGATATACACATTCATAACAATAAATACTGGACAATGCACATCACAGATTGCCTTTAGTTCTAGTGAGGACTTTACAGCATACTATGTTTTGCAATATTAAGGTTAGCTGGTGTCAGTCATTGATACCAGCTAACCTTAATGTCTAACCTTAATGTCTGTCTGACTTTTTTCTACGTTGCCCCCTGTTGGCCGTATTTTCCATTGTCTTCCGCTGTACTTTTTGTTCAGTGGTAACTAGGAAATGTTGGTATCCTGGTATACACTACGACAGGATGGCTCATATGTTGATCTTTTTATGGATGCTGCTCATTAATAAAATATGTGGGATGTCTTTAACATGTGTCACATGCTACACTGCTGCGAGGAAATTCAGATTAGTTAGCATTGCTTACTCAAAGGTAACTTGTATTATATTGCTGGCATTGTATTACTGGCAATGGTGCATGCATTGAGATTTCACACAAAATATTTCAGCATCATACTCAGAACACTGAGAAAATATTGAATATTGAATTAATGAAATAAACTTACTGTAAGATACTGTGTAATATCATCCTGTCAAAAATAACAGCTCGTAAATCTCAAACATTTTGACTTCAGATGTAGAACTAAATGAAAAAAGTATATGCAGACATGTTCGGACCAACAGATCAATTACTGGGATACTATTGAGATACATATTCATTTTAAATGAAAATAATCAGATATGGGATGACAAGACCTTAGAGGCAATTAACTACTTTCAAGGAAGCATTACCAATCAGCATAAAATTAATGAGAAGCAGAGATCCAGTTTGTTTCCTGAGGTGATAAGAGTAATGAACAACAAGCCACCACATCTCCTTAAATGACGATCATTCATATTTCCGCATATACCTCACAGTCAGTGTGTAAAGTCAGAAAGATCATGTCATAAATGCATTTCTAAATCTTTTCATTTCTTATTTGGGGTTTCCAGGATGTGTGTGATGAGTCCTGCTATGAGCTCATTTCTGGATACTGCAGCCTTTGAATATTAACAACATGGGCGGGGGGATGGCCTATGGTAAGAACATGTGAGAGCAAAGGAGCCTGGCTATTGGTTGTCTGGGATATGAGAACGCTGTAATTTTGAAAGGGTGGTCCTACCTACAAACAGACAATAACAAAGAGGAGAGGAGAGAGTGTTTCATATGAACAACCAGCATTTTTTTCGTATAACATTTGTCTTCTGTTTTATCTCCTTTTCTTTCTATATTTCTAAGCTATAATTAGGCCCAAGAATGTTTTTTATGATTTTGATTGGCAAGACATAATGAGATCTGCATTGTTTTATTAACTGTATGCAGCTTGACTGAAGATAACACCATGGGAAAGGTGTTAATATCATAATTGGGTGTTTAGTGTGGTATATCTATGCAGCCACAACAGCTAAGCTGCACTACAGCTTGTGCCCCAGATATTGCCTCTGGCTATGAGCCAATGAGTGAATGGACAAACTGCGTCTAGTGTAAATAACACCATCACTCAGTTGCAAATGGTTCCTATGTGCATAGCTACTGTAAAGAAAGCTTGCTAATCTTCCAGTAATAACAACTGATTGATGACGGAAACAGTTTTAGCTCTTTAATGCCTGGTACTGGAACTAATGTATATAGTAATTTTTAGGTATTGTAATAATGTAATTTTTTTGTTTCTTTGTAATATTTTACTTAACGTTAACACATATATAGATGTGCGCATGTGTGTGTGTGATATAGCACAGCAAAAGCCAGCCAAAGCTTCAGGCTGCTCACAAAAACAGCCAAGCAAAAACACAATCAGCAACAACCAGACTTTGCCATATTTTCAGTGTTTGTTATCATCACTGTCTGCAGATCTCTCAATACTATGGCTGAAAAATACAGTTCTTCGTACGGTTTCTGATGTATAAACTGCAAATAAACAATGCACTATTTTTTATCCTTATCCTTGTCCAACCCCCATCAATGCATCCACACACACACAGAACGTGACCTGACCAGTCAGCCAACAAAATGTAGTAATTCTGGCAACTTTTCTTTTCCTTAGCCTGGGACGATAACACTGTGTGAATACTGATCACCGGTTTCTTGTGAATTTAGTTGCATTTTTATCTGAATTTGAATATTTCACAGACATGTTACAAGTGAGTATTTTATTATTTGCACTGTTACTAAATCACAATATTTTAAAAGATAATGATAGATAAATAATGAAAGTCACAAAAGGTTATACTGTACAAATACTAGCTGTGAAACAGTAAATTACAATTGTGCAATAACTACAGGGAATTGCACTCGTTCCCACACTTTTGCACACTTGTCTCCTGCAGGGCTGCTTCTAAAGCTGTTCCAATACAACAGGTCAAAGGTTATAGCATAGGACTGAAAGCATACGCAATTTGGGAATGCATCAACAATGCTGACTCCCAGTCGATGCATTTACTGTACTGAGCATCTTTTTCAGTCCCCTCAACTATCATGATACATAATTAAACAACCTTAGAATCAGAAGGAAAATGCTCCACAGTCAAAAATTCAACTCAAGCTAATCACAGCTGAAACTCTAGTTACTGCACCATAATAAGTCATCAGTCGGCCAGTGACATCAGGATTTATTGGACTAATCCTTCATTATCTCCATCTGTAAAAGGAGCTTATGAATTAGAATTACTGGACCTTAAAGTCCTTTTGTCTGATGTGAAACTGGGATTAACAGAAGGTGATTTCCCTGTACACGGATCAGATGTTTAAAACTATTCTTTAAAACAGACGAGGATGTTTGCAAGGTTTGCTTGCAGTCTCTGGCGGTGTCTTTGCAGTGAAATTACCCTTCTTTCAGACTTTCTTTGAGCCTACTCACAGAGGAAATAGCACACTCAGGAAAAATGTCAAGATTCCAAATGTGGGTCAGCAGCAAACATGCCAGCCAACTGCATTTTCCCCCCTTTTTACTCTTTCATCATTTCCTCCTTTCCTTTCAGTCTATCTCTGATGTTTTTCTTTTATCAATCTTTCTGTCCCTACGCTGCTGATCTAACCATCGCCTGCAGCAAACTACTCAGTGCACATACCCATGAAACTGCAGTTAATGAAGTCATGGAGGAGTGTGCATTACAGGGTAGAAACCAATATAGCAGATGATCACAGTATGGACCTGAGGGAAAACCAGAGAATTCCCCAAGATAAAATTCCCCCCAAACAACAACTATTATCCATACGAATATGTATGAATTATAACTCATTTCATCATCTAATAATGCATCAGAAAAAAGAAAAAAAAAAGAAAAATATAATATAAATATTCTACAACTTACATGGGCATGCACAAGCTACTTTGCTTGTGCAAGCTAATTTGCAAAGAGGAAGAGCTCATCAAACTATCAAGGAGAAAACAAACACTCATGTTTCATCTGCACAAACATTCTAGACAGCAATTATTATGTTTTGGTCTAATTGTTCAGGGATGGGCAGTAAAAGCCAACCATATCAGAGGGCTAGAAAGTGCCTTTGCATTCATGTATGTTTGTGAACAAAAGAAAAGGTTTATCTCCAATAACCTCATATTTACTTTCATAAAAAACAGGGCACATCCATCCTGGTGTAAAAAATGAACGAGAAAGCAAAATGAATATGTTTAAAAGTGGATTATAAGCTGTTTAGCGTCATTAACGACGACACCCACAGATAATTCAACTGTGGTGTTTGGCTCCCTCTATTGGCAAATCAATTTCGTGCAGCCAGGTCCCTGCACAGCTTTAGTTAACGCAGCGGAAGCAAATGTGCAGACGTTAAACTCACAAAGACTGTTTCCTGTCACCACGAGGGAATATGCACATATATGACTGTGATCCAAACATGAGAGCTGGGCGTTTGTGTGGGTGTCTATATGTGCTGGTGAAAGATTTGGCAATATACAGGTTTTATATACTATCAGGTGCACTTCTTCTGATCACTTGGGGGCAGCACAGCACAGACAAAAATCTTTCTGTGGGCTTGTTCAAAAAATAATATTTAGAAGTTTGAGTGGCGTTCACATACAACCTAATGCAGTCCCTGTATATGTAAAATGTGAAAATGACTTAAAAAGTCAAATTTAGTTAGTTTTTAATAAAATAAAAAGCTATTCAATTCATGCACTCAAATTAGCATCAGCATGAATATGTCCGGTTTTATCGAGCTGATTCGCTTGTTTTTCCTGTTTTTTTTAATGCAACATTCCTTCATATAGCTTAACATACACAAGGACATCAGGACAAAAGACATGCTCTTTTTCACCTGCTCACAAACCAGAGGAAACTCAAGTGTTTAGGCACTGAACATAGATTAAAGTCATTCTTAGAGTTTGTTTCAGCCTCCACCAGAGCACCAGGTGGGTGAGGATTACAACAGCAAGACAAAAGCATCAGATAATTTGATGTTCCATTAGTGTATGTATACCTCATGGAGTTTCAGGGACTCACTAAATGATCCCGAGTGGTATCCTTAATCCATTTGGAGCACAACTCTCCACCTTGTTCATTAAATTTAAGTGTCTCTATAATACAGCACTCATTCACCCTGAGTTATGTCCTGATACAATATCCTGTTTGAAGAAAGGACATCAAACTCGATGCAGTAAATCTTTAACTTGATATGCAACCTCACTGTGGTTCCAAATTCCACTTGCCAGAAACAGGAATCATTTTGACTCCAGTAACAATAATATTTCAAGTTTAATATCGCTGATTCATGCATTTCTTAACTCTTAATCCCAGTTTGCAGAAGAAACCGAGCATAGAATACAAACAACACCATAAGCAGATTACTGAATTCCCCAAACCACAATTCCACACCCACAAATATGAGCTGCCAACGTGAAAAATGTATGTTACCAGTGCAGGATAAAGCAAATATACTAATTTGAGCTGGAATAAAACAAAAATGTCCCACTGCAGTAGCAGATTTTCTTCACAGTTTTTTGCTTTTCTTTTTTTATTAGTTCAGGTACTCCAGTCTCAGAATTATAGTGATTTATATCTTGTAAACAATACTGAGCTCCACTTGTGTTAAAAGCCAGGATATCTGCTGACTGATAAGCCTCATCGCTAACAACAGGAGAGCCGGATGTCCTATTCTTAATAAGTGGCACTCCTGCACTGGTCCAACCAGTATCTGCCTGCATCTGAGTTTGTGCAAAGACACAGAGAACACTGGAAATTCATACGCCAAGGGACATGAAAAAAGGTATAAATGGAAACCTTGACCAATCAGAGAAGACTATAAGGCCTTGAGCTGCTGCTGCTGAATCCTGACTTAACTACTGCATGGAGTTTAATGAATTTTAAAAAAAATGCAGAGGTCAAAGGTAAGACATCATCTTACTTGGCACATCATCGGCATCTCAGTGGATTTAGGCATGAGGTCACAGTTTTATAAACAATAACATAATTTAGATGCACGTGTCATCTCAGATAACTGCTCGGCTACACTTATTTTAGACAAAGTCTTCATACTGTAAGCTAACCAATATTTTATTTTAAATAAAATACAAGAGCTGGGAACTTTCTGTGGGAACTTTCTTTCTGTAATTTTTGTGTAGGGGATGTGGTCGTAATGGAAAGTCATTCAGAATTGTTGTTTGCTGTAAACCATACTGATTTTCATACTTTTCTATCTTTTTTCACTTTGTCCCTTTTCTTTGTTTGTCTATCTTGTTATTGTTTCAAATAAATGAATTAATTGGATGACCAACTTGTCAGGCAATTCATTAAGGCTTCAGTTACACAGGCCTAGATACAGGTTTGGGGCTCCTTAGCAACCACAGGTCACTAGGGGAAACATGGATATTCCCTAAAGTCGTTAGGTGAAACTGATTGCAAAGAGGTCCATGGTACTACATCAAAAACGTTCTTGTGGTTGCTTTAAGTCTGTGTGAGTAAATTCGTGGCCAAAAATCTGGTTTATCATGCAGTAATTATTATACTCTGATCTACTTTTATCATGCAATAATAAATACTATACTACATTTAAAGACCAATAAATTTCTGGTTTGCACCAATCTAAAAATCTGCAAATACGGCTGTTAATATTGGAAATCCAAGCAGTTGTTGATCTCTACTAAATACACAAATAAATGATACATCACAGCCCTCGCAGTGACTCTCAACTGTCATGTCTAAGAAGTACACTTATTGTTTTGACATCACATGGCCTCTGTCTCCCCCGGCTGTCTCTTCGCTCTGTCTGATACTCTCTGCAAATCTCCCTTTTCCTCACGCACACACACACACACTTTATTCCTTCCACCCTCTCCACACTGACAACGCAGATATCCGACACAGTACACTGCAAATGGACCTAAACTAGATAAGGATACATATAACAACATAATATGCTCTGCAATGTTAAAGTAGCTGTTGGATGATGCTTGGAGTCTGCAGGAGCAGTCAGGCAGATTAGATCACATTTGGAGGCAAGGGGATTTTGGGTGTGGCTAGTCCAGACAGCCCATAAAAAAAAATAAACATCCATTAGCAGCACAGTTGAGTTCATATGGGAAGGTGCATGTAATAGTAGCCATCATACATCCACCTTTTCTCGGACCTCCATTAGCACTGTAGCAAAACCTCTTTTTAAATGTCAAAGCAGAACCAAAAATTCACATTTGAACCCAGATCTCCTGCTTCTCGAATGACCTTTGGCACAGATGCTTATGTGAGCCCTCATGTTTGAGGAGACAGTGCAACCAACTGACCAGTTGACTTGTTTTATGTGTGGTGAGGCCAGCAACTGCACTGCATAAGTTTTAGTAAAGCTTTAGATAGAGCTTAATTAAAAGGTATGTATTTACAAAGTGTTTGTTATCATTAGAAAGCCCTTATAATACAATTTACTGCTATATTAATATTCTCGAAAATCTATAACTAGTTATAATAAAACTAAAACTTAAAGACTTTAATAAAAGCCTTGAGTTTCTTATAAATGTTTGCAGTACTATAATGAGTCATTGTTATTTTTTTATTGTTTATTAATAGTATTACATACTGTACTATGCACTTTATTTGTACTTAACCATGAATTTCTTAACAGTTAAATATACTATTTGCATATAACAGATACTGAATGAGAACATAAATGACCCCACTAAGAGCTGTCACCTGAATCTCTGACTGCTGTTTTGTTTTTTAACTCAAAACCAGAAGGCAACTAAAAACATATTAAACATTTACAAGTTAAAGAGCCAGGACATAGGAGAGAGCTTCAAATACGGGTAATGGAACCAGACTGAGAATCGGTGAAGAATATTGCTCCGTAAATGTTGCATCAACCATAGACTGAATAGAATAGATGGACATAACCACCACCCACTGGTTTGTTGAGTCTCATTTTGAAGCCTCAATTTTAACATTTTGGAAGCCACCATGTTGGCGTTAAGGAGCCAGAAGTGGCCGTATTTGGACAACAGATGACGACTTCAGCCAATGCAATCAAGTTTGATTAGAAAAGTGCATCCATAGACTGTAGACCGGTTGCATCACACAGACACCTACTAATCGGTCCAATCAGAACAAATAAAATATTACAGTCTCCTTAAGAGTTTGCTATGCCAAGACATTGCCAAGACATAAAAATGCTCCCAGAGCCACCAACTTCACAAGTGGTCTAATTGAGTAAATCCAAATAAAAAATTAAAATAAACAACAGGGCCAGCACAGTTTCACTGTTGGCTCACAGCAAGAAGGTCCTGGATTTGATTTCTTTGTGGAGTTTGGATTTTCTATCCACATGTGGGTGGGGTCTTTCGGCTTGCTTCCACAATCCAAAGACATGCATGTGGTTAGGTTAATTGCTGTAGGTGTGAATGTGAATGTAAATTGGTTTCTGTCTTTATTTGCTACCCAGACAGACTGACGACATGCTGAGAGTGCACTTGCTTCTCGGCTTAAAACAATTGGGATAGGATCTAGTCCCCCCGTGATGTTGAAGAGGTGAACCGTAAGAAAACATGGCAAAAAGAAGATGGGTGGACAGACTTCTGTGTGTTTTAGATGACCATGTTAGGGCATTATGCAGAGCCAAGGGTAGGAAAAAATGGGTCACAGTTTGATTTTGCTGCCCCCCATTGGTCAAAACATTCTATGAGTATCAGTCTAAGCAGTGAGCTATTTCAATGACCTGATTACAACCTGCCAACATCAGCAAACTCCTTCTCACACTGAGATCCACAAAGTTGTTTTGAAATCATCAGGACCAATCAAGGAGGCACTACTGAGGATAGAAAAACGACAAGGGGCTTGAGAAGATTAGTGTGCTATCACTATGGAGACTGATGAGGCTAACCGCAGCTCTACAAATGAGCCTGAGAGAAATGTAATAAAAGGACGGAGGAGTTTAACTTTATGTAATTTCAATACAGCCCTAAGTCGTGCATTTCACCTGTGCAACACATCCACCAAGTCTTCTGTTAATGAGAGCAGAGAGTTCTCACTACACAATGGAAAGGTCAGCCCCATCATAACAACGCTTTAGTCTGAATTAAAGTGACTAAACCCTGTGGTGATTTCCACAAAAGCGCCATCTAATCCCTGGCATTAATGGTCAGCATGTGTCAAACTATATGTCAAATCTGCTTTTTACCTCCCGACTTCTCAAGCCAAAAGAGAGAAGGATAGAGCTCGCAGGACAAGTATGAAGGGTTCAAATGAGGGGCTGAGACCACAGTCAGAGGAACAGACGATTACAGCCACTTACCTAGAAGAGACAGAGAGATACAAGTCAGTCAGCGTTCACCTTCATTGTGATACAAACTGCGATATATGACTGAATGGATACATCTGTGTATTCAGTTACAGTTTTTCTTTTTTATCTGGGACTTTCTGTCTGTCTGTCTCTCTGTGTCTGGGGTCAACTTCAGTCTCCTGCTGGCGCTCTGCCAGCTGTCTCCTAGGCAACCAGATACACGAGCCACAAATAGCACTGCGAGCAGAGTATTCATTCGCCACGCCAGGGCCATATGAAACCTCATCACACTCCTTCACATTTCACATCCCTCCACAGCAACAGATAGATCTCATTAAAGAAAATGCAAAACTATGATTTGAGTTATCTCATATTATGTATGTATTTATATAAAATACTTCGTTTTAGACGTGTTATCTATATGATGTGGAACAGAGGGGATATGCCTAATATGGTCATCTCAGGCACACAACTCTGTGACTGCAAAAGTCACACACATGCTGTTTAATTTTTGTGTTGACTAGTGCCAATCAGAAGAAAGTAGGCTTAAAGTGAGAGGACATAAAGAAGCCTGTGTCAGACAGTGGATGATCTGATTGGTTGCACTAAGGCCCAGTATGAGATCAATGTGGTTTATTTTTAACTATTAGTCACACAAAATCCAAAACTAAATATCTGGAGC
Source organism: Oreochromis niloticus (assembly GCF_001858045.2). Classification (NCBI taxonomy): domain Eukaryota; kingdom Metazoa; phylum Chordata; class Actinopteri; order Cichliformes; family Cichlidae; genus Oreochromis; species Oreochromis niloticus. The sequence goes on from NC_031973.2 coordinate 6,675,117, forward strand.
TTTGCACTTTTGCTGTAACAAAACAAATTTCCCACCTGTGGGACTAATAAAGGTCATCTTATCTTATCTTATCTTATCTTATCTTATCTTATCTTATCTTATCTTATCTTAAAATTAGCTCAAGGGGTCACCTTGAATGACTGATTAATCATTTAAGTTACTTGTAAAACACCACACAACACACAAGGATTTTTTTAGATCTTTATATTGGCATATTCAACTCAAATCTAAATGTAATCTGAGCAGTTTCAGGAAGCTGAAATGTAATTTTTGGTTATTGAGGGAAAAAAGTCTTTAAAAGACCTAAGATTACCCACTGAGATGATAAAGTCATCAGGGAAATATTTACTGGGGTGATAAATCAAGTGAAACTTCTTCTTGCAACCAGTGGAGTTGACCCTTTTGGCCATAATAATGCAGGTTTATGTTTTTTCCCACTTCATGTAAAGTTGTCTTATTATCAGGGCTGGACTGGTAATCTGGCATACCGTGCATTGGGTAGATGACCGTACAAGCACTGACAGCACCCGGTCACCCATTACAACCACAGCACCTCCACTAATAGGAGATGATGCAAGTTTTATTAAATCTGGGTTCATTTTGAGAGAGTGTTTCTGGGTCCCCTCATCTTAAAATTAGAAGTTAGCATGCTTTCTTTTTTTAGCCTGGTTACAAGACTCGATAAATTTTGCACGCTCACTAATGCTTGTAGAAGTTGCTCGTCGCCTGTGTGATGACTAAACCGCCAAAAAACCTCCTTAAGGATCAACTGAAATTACGCTGGATTTGAACATTACATTACACTTTCATCTGGTCGTCTTTGGAGATCAAACGCTAATACTGTATATCCAACAAACTCTGGAAGCTAGTGTGTATTTACTCTAATCCATGTGGAATGATAACCCTGCCTGACATTATAAAGGTTAATTAGACATGAACTTTCCATTATGGATACTGATAGCTCATCCTAATCCATGTATTCACACACACTGCAAATGTAGTCTCTGAGGTCCCTAACACACACACACGCACACACACGCACACACACACACACACACACACACACGCACACACACGCACACACACGCACACACACGCACACACACACACACAAAGATATGCAAAATGCATACTTGAACGACGCAGTTACTTCAGGACGGGGATCCTGACCCAACTCTAGTGAGCATGCTCAGTAAAGATGTATAAAAATGACCCAGGCAACAACACTTTGGCAGGCTGTCATGGCAACACATCAAGTAGCAGTCATGTGGCCACTGGCTGACGATGAGGGAGGAAGAGTACAGAATGGAGGAAAGAGGAACAGTAACGGGGTGAAGACAACCAAAAGCAATGGGTAATGGGGGTGTGAATAAAAAAAGGAAGAAGCAGAGATGAGAATAAAAGATTAAAGACCCTGGAAATTATCAGGTGAGTGAGGTGAAACGGTGAGCGAATGAAGAAATGGAAAAAGGGAAATGAACGGGTTTTGAGCCTCCATGTTTTAGAAAGCTAATCCTAAACATCCCTAAAGGGTATCAGATCAGATCAGAGTGCTTAATATTGTCTATCCACCAATACTGAGTCTGATTCTATTATTGAATTTAACATATATTTAACAAAGAGTACATAGGTATGAGGCACACTGTGTAGCCTTCTAAATTTGAGACTAAATACTGAAGGTTCCCATTTAAAACTACAAATTTATTGATGTGATATGCAAGTAAGCTTAACGGAGAAATCTAACCACAGTTAGTAAAGCCAATATGTCTTTAAACATGCATTCTTTCTAAAGGCCACCAGGGGGTAACAAGATTAGTTGAAAAATAAGTCAGTTTCCACAGTCTATGAGAAAACTAGCCTACTTCTCCCTCAATCTACGATCCCCTTAAACTTTGCTCAGTCACCGATCAGTTTCAAAGCTCATTTAGTTCTGCAATACATTATTCAATTATGGATGCCATTAGAGTCAAAACAAGAAATCAGGGTAGGATGAGAGCATCAATTGAGTAGGAGATGTGAGATCTACGTCTTGTGTGCTACATTCTCAAAAAACAAAGACGGCAACATCGAAAAGGGTGAAAAAAGAAATCTGAAGGGTGATATCACAGGGTCTACATCCATCTTTTAAATACTGAGATATTTATCATTCTGTTGGAGCCCCTGGCCCTACAGAAGTACAGGACTAAAACAAGAGTACAAATGCCAGTTTAAGAGCTAATATGACCTAATGAAACAATATTTTTCTCTGCAAATTGTATTAGAAAAAAAATGTAGCTGTTACATTCAAGGACTACAGCTTTGCATGTTCACATGCTCTTTGGATGGAAAGAGTTGGCTGGGTTTTTTCTTTTTCAGCTTTGTCTTTACCTGCGTTTATTGCAAAGGTTTATACAACTTAAGAAAATCTACTTTCACTTACAAGAATTTTTCATGTGACACTTGTTTGAGGAGATATATTTGTGGCACATAAAGATATATCCCGAGGTTGCCTGCAGAAATACACCAAGGTCCAAATCATCTGTAAGCTACAAGGAGCTGAAAAAAGGCAATCTGTCAAAGAAAGTGTGAGGATGTGACTCATATACAAGCTGAGAAACAAAAAATTCTGAAAATCAACAGCACATGGTTCTTTCTTTTTCCTTTTTTTTAATTAAGTAATGAAAATTGAAAATCTCCCAGATAACATAAGGGATAAAAGTATTGTAATTGCATGACAAGGTCATATTTAGACTGTAGAAATGTGGTGTTTGCACCTATTTGTGCTAGAACCGCATAATCCAATCAACTATTTTATTGTATATGAGTGCTGTTTTTATGCTGATATTACTCTGAACACTGGTGTGTGCATGCCTGAATGACAGAGACAAATAGTCTGAAACAGTAAGAGAGACATACAGAGGGTGTGCCTGCCTCTTTGATGATGTTCTGTAAGGGTTCTGTTTGTTAATAGGATGCTGTTCATATTGTACACAACACAATCAGATCATATTTTCTCCTAACTGCAAGGTTAGCTGTGATGGTGAACCATGACATGATTGATGATGGCACCACTCGCTATAAACATACATGGTTTTCACACACAAACAGTCACGCACACACATGCAGACAAATTATGACGTGTGTCTCAGTGTGTAAGGAACAGTCTGGGTATTTCCAGCAGGCGACCTGCCAGTACTCTCAAGTGTTCTCATCCAGAAACCCCTCTGCCTTCTGCCTTTCCTCATTCTACTCACATCATTAGCGCACTTGATCCTTTTACCCTCGTATTTCTCATTTTATGTCAATTATACTCCTCCATCTATTGTTATCGCGTGGAAACAGGTAATCCTTAGAATAAGGTTTATTTCGGCACTTTCTGCTAAAAGTCAAACTATAGACTGTATATGAGTAACAGTGACATCACCTACCTACTAGCGAAACTTTGGCTTTTTGGCTGTTGCTATCTTGTATGGGACTTCAAAATACCAATGGTCTCTCCTTAGTGATTTAAAATACAGATACAGACCCAGTGTATTGATTTCTGTAAAGTGTGGTATAGGCTGCCCAATTTTGTTTCTTGTTAAATCTGTGTCTCTGTTTGCCATTGTTACTTCCTGTTTTATTTTGGTACTGTGACAGCCAGTGGGCTGACCTCGTTTTCTTGTTTTCTGTCTCTTTCAGGTATCTGGTAGGTGGAGCTGACCCAATTATGGATGCAGCACACCTGAGAAGGCCAGACCCAGTGCATTATAAAGCTACTTTAACTGAACCTCCGGTTCTCCGTCTGTGGCTCATTATGCTCCCTTGGATATGTTCCGACTGGTGCATTCAGTCATGATTATTGTACCATTTAACCTGCGTTTGGGTTTCTTTACTTTATTTCATTAAAATATCTTACAGCCTTTAAAAGCCTGTGTGTGGTCTCCCACTTAATTGTCACATCCTTTGAGCCGGGCTGTGACAAATGGGGGCTCGTCCGGGATAGTCGTACCCTGCTATTTCTCGTGCTTTGTAATTAGTTTTACAACTTAATTCTTATTGTCAGATTAATTTCAGCTGTGTGTAGTCCCCCAGGTGTCTCGACTCGGCCCTACACCTTGTGTAGTTAAAACCTCAGTCTCCTTGTGTTCTTCGCTGCGCCATGCTAACTGTTTGGACAGTTTTGTATGCCCGTGTGTTTTCCCCCTTTTTCCTCTTGGATTTATGATGTTTGTTTTTCTGCCACCTGTTGGATTCAGCCACACAAAATAAAGGTATCTTTTGGTTAATTAACTGTGTCCAATGTTCTGACTGCTTGTCAAAATTTAAACGACAAAGACAATCATTCACATCTACAGCCAATTCAAGAATCATTTATTAGACTGTCTTTGGACTGTGGGAGGAAGCACCCTGGGAGAACCACACAGAAGCAGGGACACCATGCAAACTCCCCACAAAAAGTGGCGTAATACATGCACTGTACACATGCCACATGATATCAAAACTGACTGAACATACCATTAAATAGCAAGCCTACCTAGGGCCCATCTCTTAAGGGTAAATCTAACCCTCTACACTTTTCCCCTCTATATTTGTCTGTTATCACTGGATTCCATGTATGTGAATTTTGAGGTTGTTGAGAAGTTGATTGCATGATGTTTTTACCTTTATTTTAGTAGCAAGGGTACAGCAAGCAGAGCAAAAAACAAACAAAAAAATAGAAGAGGCAGAGAAACACTGAGGGTGAAAGTGGGAAGACAGAGTGAGACAAAGGAAGAGCACACATAAATGAGAGACTGTGAGTGAGTCTGAGTCGTCATTCATGGGAAGAAAGGGAGAAAAGAAAGGAGAAAGTAAGGAAAAGACTGGATGATGTACAGTGACAAACATGAAAGAAAAGAGATGTGCGCGTTTCCTCTAAAATGATTACATCACCCTCTTATGCTCCTGTTGCCATGGCTACAGAGTCACATTAGACTAATCATAACGCTGTAACACCTTCACTATCTTTGCCTTGCTAGCTCCATCCATGAGCTCCAGGCTCTCTACATTTGACTGTGTCAGGTTTGTCTCGTCTGCCACTTCCTGTTAGTTGGTTTGGATAAAAGGTGGTTACTTTGCTTTCTGACTACAGAAATAGACCACCCCCCAAAGGGCTTTGTTAGACTGCTTCAAGCAGAAGATTTGATTGCACTCTGGAGGTGGAGTTGGTAGCCAGTTAGTTCTGCTGGGCAAGCTTCACTGCAAGCACATAATTTGGTTGGAGGCCAATGTGGTAATGCACAGATTGCCCACCTGCCAACAGGTCTCCTTTCTGTTTACATAAAATCAGCAGGGACTGTGCTCATGAATGTGACAAATATCCACAGTGGTTAGGGCTGCTCTATTATACCAAGAGCCATCATGATTATTATTCTTGTCAGTATTAGAAACTGTTATTTAACACAACTATTCACAGCTTAACAATCAGCATGCATTTTCTGAACTACAGGAACATTGTGATCTTTATGGTTTTTAGACAGATTGTTATTGATCAGAGCCTCTTCTCTCTCTCCATCATCTTGACTGAAACCAGGGTTTAGTCATATTTTGAGTCGTGATTTCTTTCCAGGATAACCTAATTTAAGTGAGTCCTGCAGGGATTTAAATTTATATCTGAAATATGTTGATTTCAGAAAGACAACAACCTGAAAGAACAGCGATAAAAACGAAATAAACACATCTAAATTAAGTGATATTAAAAAAAGGTTGAATGAGGAGATAATGCTCACATAAGAAAGACAGCATGAATTATTTCAGCAATTCCCTGAAAACCGGCAATACTGTGTGCAAAGTCAATTAAGAAAGTACTCAATCGATCGATGAACTATGACTCTTTTCCGTCACAAGTGAAGAGGAAGGAAGTTGAATATAACAGAACCAGAGAGCTGGCAGGGGAACAGCACTGGGGGTGATGGGTGAGTCAGCATGGTCAGCTTGTTAAATGTTGAGTTGTGCATCTCTCTCTGTCTTTGCTTGGTCAAAATATTAGTTTCACTTTTGTGATATTGCTGGGTTTTAGTCTCTGTCTTGGTTTCATTAGTTTAGCTTCCCAGTGCTTGCCTGTCTGTGCCTACCTCTGTCTCTTCTATGTTTCTGTGCCTTTGTCATTCTTAATCTCCTGCTAGTTGTTTCCTCGCTGTTGCTCTGTGTATGTATAGTGCATTTCCTTCCTGTGTTTGGAATTTTCTGCACTTTTTTAAGTTTAGTATTTTTGATATAGTACTTCCAATCCTTCGTGAACTGTGTTGTTGGCTTTTTAAATAAGATTGACTTTTGGTTTTCTCATCAAGTCTTTTGTGTCTGCATTTGGGTCAACACTGCCAGTGAGTTTTGTCTTTTTTTATTTTTGGGATGGTCCTGTGGGGCGTGTGGAGGTGCACTGTCGCAGAACAAACAAAACAAATGTGAAAATAGAGGCAATACAACAATCATTATGCTTTGATTATCGTGTTTTGTTTTGAATTGTGATTTGATGAACTTCCAGCCCTAATGGTGGTAGAAGAAAGAGTTCAGTAGATTTTCCACAACTATACCAATATCACTGTATTTTATACCTTATTCTTTTAGGTTACTGCTAATTAAACTGTTTTTTTTAACTGAAACTGCCCACATATCCATTTGTATGTTAGTCCAAACAGATTTGATGATGAACTTTTCCTTCCTACTTAAACCTATTAAACACATCCGTATGGACAACTTGTTGATGTGGGAAACAATTTACAATTTCTGCCTAAAGTGAACACACATATATAAAATAGAATATATATATATATAATGTCCAACAAAGTAAAAGCAAGCATGCACATGAAAAATCCTCTAAGGAACCTATTTATTAAACCAGCCTCACTTAATTGCAGTTTCACCAACTGTAAAATACAAAACATGCTTCAAGTTTTTGTACTTGTTCTTTAAGGTTTGGCCGATCATGTCACAACCCCTGAGATCTGATCTTATCTTGTGCTCTGTGGGTTGGAAACTGTATAGCACAGCTGAAATCTGGATGTATTCGAGTAGAGCTACTGCACTGCCGGTGTAGGTACTGAACAGTGATCTAGAGCTGACACGCTGCAAGCTTTTCTGCAAACTACGGCTCCTTCTGAGACTGCTGCTGCTTAGTCAGTCACTCCAACATTAAGCTAATTCACTAGCTATATGGTGTGTGTGCACATTTTACATTTTTCTACAGTCTTTGGCATAAAGTGATACTAGAAGAAGTCCCCTCTCAGCAACAACGGTATTCACCGATGGGATTTATTACTTTTATACCTGCTACATTGGCTCCACACATCACATAAAGCCCAAAATTGAAGGTGTGTGTTTGTTTTTAATATGACGAAAAATATCTTGGGGACAAGCTATGAAAATGACCACTAGCTTCTTATGTTAACCACAGCTCAAAAACAGAAGACTTTCTCTTCCCTTTCCATCATTAGCTGATAACTTACCTTGTTCACTCATAACTAAAAAGACTGACCACAAAATATTGCCTTTAAGCATTTACCTTTCTTTTTTCACTATTTATTAAAAACTGATGAAAAAAGACCTCAAATATAGTAATTTGACAAAAAAGGAAAAACAAGTTCTTCGCAGACTGTCCTCACAAGAAACATGAGCATCAGTTGTTTCAGCCAATACCCCAAATCAACATAATGTACTGCTCACTTAACTGAGAAAGTTCTCAATTGATCGAAGAATTATGACTCTTGTCCATCACAGTGAAAGAGGAAGGAGAGTGAATATAGCAGGGCTAGAGAGCTGGCAGAGGAGCAACACTGTGGGTAATTAATGAGTCAACACAGAAGACCATTTGCTGGTTTTTAAAATGACCGCAACTCTTCCATAGCAACCCGGTCCCAAGGCAATTCATGAAACCTTTTCCTTTTTCTGTACATCCACACAAATTTCATTTTTTCATGGCACTGATCAGAACTTTCAAGCCTGTGTATTTCAATTTGAAGTGTCTTTAAAGTGCCTGGTTTTCTCAGATAAATATCTCACCAATACTTGAAGAGCAGTTCCTGCAGGGCAACCTTTTCTAAAGATGCAATACAAATGAGCAGATAACTGTTTTGCTAACCCTAAGCTCTTACTTCACTGCTTGAAAAATATTCCTCTGTGCACATATACACATTTAATGTTTTGATGTGACTCATTTTGGGAGCGTGCCACCATGTACTGAGACCATGCCAGATAAAATCACCCTGCCTAAAAGTCGAAAAAGTGGGATTTTCCCCACACAGGCATCCCCAGAGTTTAAAGAGAACGGTCCAAAAAAACTGATCCAGCTCCAGTAAGCAGCAGTTCTCTGGGCAAAATACCAGATCAGAATCGTTAGACTGCTTTTTGCTGAAAGGAAGGTGATAAAAACCTGTAGGACCTTGAAGCAGATGGACTACAGCATCAAAAGCCCACACTGGGTGCCTCTCCTGTCAAGAAGAACAGGAAACTGAGGCCACAATTCTTACAAACTCACCTAAATTGGACAACAGAGGATTGGGAAAAAACAAAAGCCTGGTCTGCTGAGTCTCGATTAACTACTGTGACATTCACATGGTAGTTTCAGAACATGAAAGCATGGATCCATCCTGCCTTGAATCAGTAGTTCAGGCTGCTGGTGGTGTAATGATGTGAGGAATCATTTCTTGGCACACTTTGCGTCCCTTAGTAGGAACTGAGCATTGTTTAAATACCACCTGCTGACCATGTCACATAGTGTTCCTGACATGTCCCTCCCTTTATGACCACAGTGTGTCCATCTTTCCATTGGCGACTTCTAACAGGATAACTCTCCATGTCACAAAGCTCAACAAGGGGTTCAGTTAAAAAGTAAATAATTTACTGTTAATTTACTGTTAATTAACCTTTCATTCAGCTGTTAATGAGTATATAGGAATAAAACACTGAAGATCTAAATAAAGACAAACAGATGCTGTATAGATATTCTATTTTCTGACGATTAAGAGCTGATTAAAGCACAGATCTGGGAGAGAAAAAAAAGATCTGCAATCCTGGGTGCTAGTCAACTGCTGAGTACGGCAAACACAGCAATGTACTTTTGGAACAGATTCATTGAGTGCAGGCCAAGAAGTGGAACCAACTTATTTTGCTTTTCTCTCTCACCGTATCACTTCCACGTAACTTGTCTTTGTCTCTACATGTGTGTGGGTGTGTGAGTAAGGAAGAGGGGGTAAAAAGTGAAAACCTTTCAAATGAAGCAGCCATGATAACAGCACAGGGCTTCATTCTGTTCCTGTGAAGTGTGAAAAATGGAGCCAAGTGCAGCATTCTGCTCCACGGCTGCCTCAGCAAAAACACAATATGTTGGCTCTAAAGGACCCCGCTGGCAGGAACTCTCACCCCAAAGAATTACACCAGCTTCATTATACCGTGTGCTGCTTATTTGGCTAGAATATCTATACAGACAATAAACAGGGGAGGGACTGAAAATCAGTGCATGATGAATAGTGCATCAATATACTGTGTATTAACACCAAGTATTAAAGTCTGCTCCTCTAAATGCACACATTTCTTATCATCACCTCATCAAAAGCATCTTATTGCTAAATGCCTGATTTAATATCATTATCTTTTTCTGTATTCACCGTCAAATTATTTTAGTTATTTTTGTAAAACCGTGTGTGTGGGATTCAAGGACACTTGGTTGACTCAGCATGCTCGACTACATCATATACAGCATGCTTGAATGAGACTCTTGACCTTTTAATCTGTATTATTGCAGCTACTTTAACCTTTTATACAAGAAAGAGTCCTTAACCACTGAAGTAATCTGAAAACGTAGCTAAATAGTGACATGATGGCCATTTTGACAGCACTCCATTATTGTTTTCTTTTCATAGACTGAAAGCCAAATAAGGATGCTTGTAATATGCTTTTTTTTAAAAGGACAGTTATAATAATGAAGATTCATTATAAAATTAATGTGTGTTGGTTATGTAAAATACTTCCAACAGCTAAGTTCAAGAGGTCTTGCTCCTAAAGAAAAACAAATTAAATCATTACTATAAATCAGACGCTTATTTTTGTAATTGGAAGTGTAAAATTGTAATAAAAGATGCATAAACAATTTCCTGGGGCAAAATCAGCAGCAGTCCACTTATAAGTTTCACGTTTCTTATCGTTTTTAACGTGGACTTTGTTATTTTTAGCAACTTTTAAAAATCTTTTCACTTTCCTGGTTCAGTCTAATGCTGTTTCCACCCCAGTGGTAAATGATGCCATGGGTGTGACTTGAGTATAACGTTGCCGACTTTCTGAGCAAGCCAGCAGAATTTCAGAATGGGCCATCTCGTCAGTTAATGTCACGCTGTGCAGCCAGCGCTTCCTGCTCTCAGGGAATGGCTTGCAACATGGCACCCATAGTACAACCTGGCCAAACTCTACCAATGGCTCATAACAGTGTCTGAAGACTTATCAGATATCCCCGGCAATGTCCGTCTCAACAGGAATGGTGAACTGTACGGGAGGACAGCCAGCTCTGTGCTTGCAAAATGCTATGCCGGCATTCCAACTGGGATTACACCCCGGTGTAGGGTAACCTGTCTGACTCCACCCAGCACCACCCTCTGGAAGAGAAGGAAACTCAGGCCAATGTGTAAATACTCTCACGTTGCTTAGGCCCAATCATAATTTATAAAAACACATACAGCTTAGCTGACAGCCTACTAGAAAAGTTGATTTTATTTTTTAAATACTGCATTTCAGAATTTCTGTACTGAGGTGTCGCACTTTGCATGTATTGCCAATAACCACGCCATTTAAAAATTAAATTAATACTAGGTCAGTAATCCACATATAATGCCTATAATCTTACTTGAAAGACTGTGAACTTGGTTGTTTATGCCAGACGGGCTGGTTTGAATATTTCAGAAACTGTTGATCTACTGGGATTTTCCCATACGACCACCTCTAAGGTTTTATGAGAATAACTTCAAAAATAGAAATACAAAGTGAAATGCTTTGTTGATGTTAGAGGAAAATGACCAGACAGCTTTGTGCTGAAAGGAAGGCAACAGTAAATGAAATGACCACTCCTTACAACCAGACAAACTTCTCTGGAGGCAGATGGACTACAGCAGCAGAAGACCAGCCTGGGTGCCATTCCTGTCAGCTTAGCACAGGAAGCTGAGGCTGCAGTTCACTAAAATTGGACACCGGAAGACTGGAAAAAAGTTGCCTGACCTGATGAGTCTGAATTTTTGCTGCAACATTTAGATGGTAGGTTCACAAACAATATGAAAGCATGGATCCATTCTGCACCAATAGTTCAGGCTGGTGGTGGTATAATGCTGTGGGGGTTATTTCCTTGGCACACCTTGCCCCCTCAGTACCAACTGAGCATTATTCAAATGCCAATTGATTACTGATTATGTCATGTCTATTCCTTTATGACCACAGTGTACCCATCTGATGACTGCTTGCAGCAACATAGTGTGTCATATCACAAAGCTCAGATCATTTCAAACTGGTTTATTCAACGTAACAATGAGTTCACTGTTCTCAAACAGCCTCTGCAATCCATATCCCAATCAAATGGAGCACTTTTAAGATGTAGTGGAACGGGAGATCGGCGTCATGGATGTGCATCCAACAAATCTGCAGTAACATCCGTGTGATGTTATTGCATCAATATGGACAAAAATCTCTCAGGAAAGTTTCCAGCACCTTGTTGACTCTGTGCCACGAAGAAATAAGACAGAGCTGAAGACAAAAAAGGGCTCCTACCCAGTACAAAGCAAGGTGTAACTAATGAAGAGGCCAGTGAGTGTATATGATAATAACCGAGTAATTATTCTTTTTGTATTTTTTTGTAAAGTTATGGTTACAAGCTATATTATAGCGTAATACACCTGAAAATGCAGCTGAAATACCTGCAGCCGAGTTGCACTGCAAAAAATAAAGAATTTATAATAAATAGAAAAATCCTGTCTGTGTCAGTTTTGAAGCTTTTTGATTTATAAAAACAATGTTATGGGAGTGTAATATTAATAAAGCATCTGAGCAATTTGATTACATTTATTGTAATGTGAGGACTATTGCCATCCACTGAATTTTCATGAACCTCTGACTAAAGCATCGTCACAATAAACCCTTCTGAGTGGGAAGGATACTCAAAAGATAAGACCTTATTATTTATTAATTAAACAAAGCAGTCATGTAAGCAGTAAAAGCTTTAGATCAACATTTATACATTTCTTGTAAATGACAAAGTAAAAATTCAGCAAACAACTCTATTTTCTTGCTCTTTACTGCAGATAAAGCAGTTTGCCAGTGTGCTGAAACTACCATTTCGTACCTATTGAAAGCATTGACAGTATTGACACTGGAGAGGGTGTGGGCTGAAAATGACTGAACGTGGGCAGCCATGTTACATAAGCAATAGTCCACTTCTCTCACTAAAACAGCACAAAAACACTGATACATGTGTCGCTCACCTACCTCTGACAGATGGGATGTTTTTTCCTGAAGTCAATCTGAACTTGCAGAGCTGAGCTGATACCTCACATTAATGTATTATCACGCATTGTGATTGGATTTGATCATATTTTATTAAGTATTTAGATAAAATAGCATCACTTCTGAGCAGACTGAAGAGATTTCTTAGAATTTGGCACCTCCACCTCCACACTCTGCTGAGGTATTTTTTGGTACACGTGCATGCCGTCTCCTGTCTTCCCTACTTGCATGAGTCCATTCTGCACATACAAACCAAGTGTATATGTGTGTATAGTGGACCCACACAGGGTGTAACAGCTGATATATATGTGTTCATCCTCCAAACCTCGAGTTCATCCAGTTTATTCAGAGACACTTTTACTCCGGGCAAACTTACGTGCACTCTAGTGCCCAATTTAACGATTTCCACTTATGAAACAACTTCACATAGTGCGTGAGCCTTTATGCGTTCTCTGCACCTGATGACTAACTTCCACAGCTCCACTCTGATGCTCTCACTTCCTCCCTCTCCCAGCAGGTCTTTGGTTGTCATAGTTACATCCATTAACACACCTGCTAAGCTCTCTGGTCCCACAGGGTCTCCTCCTCTCACCTTTTCTTGCTTCCATTTCTGTGACATTCAGAGACTTTGCGTTAAAGAAAACCGCTGGCATTTAATAAGCTAGACCAAAATATGATGTAATAAAGAGAAGAAAAAATAGGATCACCTTTTGTTGGCTACTCTAAAAATATTTTATCTGTAGGCAGTACAACATCACTTTGCCAGTCCACCCAGGTTAATTACCAGGTGCCGAGTTATAAAAATAAAACAGCATAACTGCACTCATTAGCACTTTTATAGATTTATTTGATTGTTGGAATTTTGATTAAGTACTTTTGTCCACTTTATGATGTTTTCAAAAGCTGCACAATGGAAGTAAAAAAAAGGCTAAGGGTTTATGACATGTACAACAATGTTTGCTAACAACTCCCACTATACAATGCATCACACTTTACAGATGGCACAATGACGGTTGGATGACTTTACAGCTAATAATGACGCAGAGTGAAAGTAGCAGTTTCTAAGTGTAGTGAATATGTGATGGTGATTTCCAACACAGCTGAGAGGGTTTAACAAAAGAAGTTTAGCAGGTTATTGAATTGCATGATGGGAAATGTAGTATTTACCCCTAGAATAGCCTGTGCAAGTGCATTAGCAGTCCATAGCATTAGACAACAAAAAAGGTGGACATAGCCACCATGATGTCACCTATTGCTTCTGGACTATGCATTTTGAAGCTTCAACACTGGTGTTTTATTTACTACAACGTTTGTTTTCAGAGCCAGAATATACTGTATTTGGATGAAAAAGTAATGTGTTAAGTCAGCAGACCCCAACCTTCTTTGCCCCACGGACCAGTTTAATGTCAGACAATATTTTCACGGCCTTTAAGGTGTCGCAGATAAATACAACAAAATGAAATGACACGACCAAGACAAAAACTGTGGTATTTTGTAAATATAATAATAAACGCGAATTTACTGTGTAACTTTCAATTGTGTAACTTTATTAGCAGCGTCCTCCTGAAATGCGCCAACAACATTGAGAGTAACATCCTGCTTTCTGCCCCTTAATGCTCTCTGGTCGCTATGGTAATGCGTAAATATTTCTTTCAAAAGCTCACAGACAAGGTCCGTGGCCCGGGGGTTGGGGACCGCTGTGTTAAGTTATCAGCTAACATTAGTTAGCTTGGTTATCATACACAACTTTTCATACTGCCAAGGAACACACAATTAAACACTAGAAGTCCGCTCAGCAAAACTGAACCAAAAAACCTCATATGATCAGTACCACAACAATTCATATGTCTCAAGGCCAAATCCAGTGACCCAGGTCCAGCTGAGTTAAAATAACCCAACTCTGTTATAATGGAGTATTTATCTAACTATCCACAGAGGCCAAAACCACATTTTTGTGGTTATAAATATGCTTTTGGGTTATGTAAAGATGAGGATTTTGAAATTAGAGTATGGTGACTGATTCACTTTTGGAGTCAACCTCAAGTGGTTGTTAGGGTAAGTTGCAGTTTCTGCCCATTCTATACTAGCTTTATTTTTCAGTTTTAGGCCAAGGCCGCCTCTTGATCATGCAGACCCATTGCAGACAGCTGTCTACTGTCACCAGGAAGTGTCAAAAAAGTTAAGGTTAAGAGGTAATCACATGGACACCAACGTGGTGTCCAATCTCCCCAAAACACAAATTCAGCAACTGTGTATGTAGAAGTAAGCATCATAATCTCGAAAGTTTTTCCCAGGTGAGTGCTGGAGAACATACATGCTATCACAGCTAACTGTTGGGGGCAGAATTGGGCTGTCCAATTTATGACCAAAAGAAAAAATTAAAAGGAAATAAACTGGAATTAACCTTTGATAGCCACCCAGCTGAGACAACAGTACGTTTATTGAACTTCATCTGAGGTCCTCCCACTGAAATATAACACCAGGTTCACATAATTTCCACTTTAAACACACCCACATGCAAGCATTCAATTGTTCCCTTTAGAGATGTGTGATAGTTCTTGGATCTTCCTGCGTTACTCATCCTGCATGTTGTCATGAACAACTGTGCTCCCGTTCCACTCTGGTTTTTCCACCGAAGATAGCAACAGGCAAAAAGTGGAGGCAACATTCATCTCAAAGCAGAAACATGACCCCTCCTTTTTTCCAGATTATCCTCCTGATCTCTCTACTTATCCTGTCTTTGGATTCCTCTTTATATCCCTCCTCTTCACTCTCTGCCTACCCATCTCTTCATCTGCCTTCTTGCGTCTTTACTAAAATAGAGCCATCAAGCTCCTCTTCTTCCACTTCAGCCTGCACTCTTTCATCTGCTTTTGCTGCTACTTCTCCCCTTCCTTCACATTTCTCCCTGACTGTCTCATTCTCACAGGATCACAGCGACACAGCAGTCATCTCTCATCAGCTGAGACGCCGTCTCACAACCGAATCGTGAGGTTATCAGTCCAATCGCTCCTCTCTTTTCACTCTCTACACTTTATTAATCACATTCCCTCTCTTTCTTTCGTCCTTTGGCTTTTTTGTTTAACTTGGCCGCCTTTTCCTCCTTTCTCTTTTTACCCACTACTTTTCTGGTCATTTCTCTCCAGCCCCATTTCCCTCTGTCCTCTCTTGACTGCCTACTTGCATTCCTGAAACACAATAGGAACCATTAATCTTAGCACCAGTATGACAGCCCAACATGTACTGATATAATGTTGCTTCCAAAGGACATCAATATTAGAAGGCGTAGTAAATGTATGGTATGTTGCTTTCTGGGACGACAAGAAACACCTGTTACATTGAATTCATAAAGAAGACTATGGTGTATCTGTGCAGAGAGGCTATTAGGAAAAGCTGACTAAACATAAAGCTGAATCTTACAGAATAATGATGCTTAGCTTGCAGTTTTTAGTCTGCGGCAGTAAGGCCACAAAAAACCCACAAATTGTATAGACAGTAAAAAACATCCACAGTTTGGACTTTACCTTCAGCAAGAAGAACAAAGTAATTTATGGTTTTTAAAATGGCTAGCAAGCTTTGGATATTTGATGGTAATCAACAGCAGATGTCCAAAGCTTCGGGTTAAAGATGTAGCAGTTATACATAATGGTTGGGGTACAATTATCCAGAAGAATTAGAAGCAAACACAGCACACAAACAGTACAGAGGGAAGCATTCTTCACTCCACAGATAGAGCTCCCACTCTTTTTTCACTAGGTGCCTACTTGAATAAAAGTTGCTAAAGAGGTATGAAGAGTCACCAAATCTCGCTACAAAGTTGCTAATTAGCAACAATAAGATGAACTGAAGCATGAAAATCGTTGCTGAGAGTCAGAGCAATATCATGCATTCAAACCAAGATGGTAGGCAAGATCTTTTTAACATTTCTTAAAAAGATTTATGCAAATAATAATATAAAGTAGTGCTGCACTGAAGTAAAACATTTTTTGCACACTGCAATGACATCAGCTGAATTTCACTGAGCTCTCATAGACACTTTGACAGGACTAACCTTTCTTAACCTTGTGTTTCAATCTGCTCTCATTCAGTTATTCACACATTAATTTGTGCCAGACAGTGATAGAGTCACTCTATACTTAATGGCAGGTTAATGGCTGCCCCTGGCTAAAGACAGGGAAGAGTTTCTGTTGTCTAAGCTATCCTCCTTAATAAAAACTAGAACTGGGTTGGACTCCCTTAATTCGGACGCCTTAATTTTTCATGGTATAGATCCAACAAGGTGCTGGAAACAACCCTCAGATATTTTGGTCCATAGTTACATGAAACAGCACAATCGCTGTAGATTCGTTGACTGCACATGCATGAAGTGAATATCCCATTCCATCGTGTCTCAAAGGGGCTCTACTGGATTGAGATCTGGTGACTGTAGGGGGGGGTCACCAGATCTCACTGGATATTTTATCTTTTTCCGATGATTTTCTGTAAACCCTAGAGATTGTGCAGGAAAATCCCAGTAGATCAGCAGTTTCTAAAATACTCAGACCAGCCCATCTGGTACCAATAACCATGCGAGTTCCAAGTCTTTTAAATCATTTCTATTCCCCATTGTGATAAGTGGTTTGCAGCTTTCCTTGTCCATGTCTGCACTGAGCTGCTGCCATGTGATTGGCTGATTAGATATTTCCATTAATAAGCGGTTGAACAGGTGTACCTAACAAAGTGGCTAGTAAGTGTAAGCAAATGTGATTTGATTAGATTAAATTTAATCAAAAATGTCTCTGTTACCATAGTTCCAGAGATTCTTCTTTAAAAGGGTGTGTATTTTTTGTTACAAACAAGAGCTGCACACACACACTACACACACACGCACACACAGAACTCCACCCACTCAGCCAGACAGCCAGCTAATGTAGAACTATAAATCTTAATGGTTCTGCTAAGCAAAGGGAAATCCATTTTGATCACACAATAAGCAGTGAGAAAGCATTTTCTGTGTTACCATCCAAACAAATCATTACCACATTTGCTCGGTCTTGATGAAATGATGCATGATGTGACCCTGGATGACTTCAATATAGATGCTACTCAAAGACACCCCCATCTCCACCCCCCCATCTTGACCTCTCAGTTCACTTTTCGCTTCCAGCCCTGTCCTACTTTTCTTCTTCACCTCTCAGTTTTTTACACCTATTCTCCCTCTTTGTCCTCCATAGCCTTTCCTTGCTTTGTCATCCTTTTGTCTCAGCTTTCCCTGGAGTGCCCTCCCCTCCATTTCATTGTTGATCTCTTCCACTTCTTATTCTAAGCTCTCACTGAGCATCTTTACGGGTTAACAGGTGCTTAATGCCTACAATCACACTTTGTGGTTTACTGTATTCAGATTAAGAGGGAATAAAAAATATCAGACTTAAAATATTTTGTTGAAGAGACAGGATTCCTGTATATGTGGCTGATTACTGTGTGAGACAAACAAATATTCAAGTATCACAGGATTACTGCCACATCACGAATCCTTTCGCTCTGTATGAGTCACTTCAGTAAGTGAACTGTACACAGTGAACATCGCAGCAAATAATATTGCATTCATACTGAATTAATTACCATATTCATATGACTGATAAAGGTAATTAAAAATGTTAAGAGAGCTCGCCAATCCAAGATTGAGCTCCATCAACAAATCACCTAACAAAGGCTGATAGCAACCACAACAAAAGAGCTGCTCTCCAGCATCAAATCCACACACAAAGACAAAATAATGGAAATAAAAAAAATCCTTTTTGGAAAAATATGCTACAACTTTTGTTATAAAAATACAAGCAGCGCTCATTTCCAATCTGAATTACTAACAATTAATTTAGCTTCACCTGAAGCAGCCACACCATGTTGTTTACAAAGCCAAGTAGAGCTCAGTGTTTCTTTTACCTTCTTCCCTTTCTTCTTGCGATGAGCCGACTTCCCCGCAGATTTGTCTTTAGCCTCCTCACTCATGGCAGCAGCTGTACGTGTCCCCAACAGCTGTTTGTATGACTCCAAAAAAGGGTTTTTTTAATCCAGCATGGATGAGCGGTGAAGAGTGGAGTGGTGGCCACTCTCAGCACGCGCAGCGGCCAACTCGCTCAGCTGCTCACACCCACTTCCACAAAAACACACACGCACACAGAGTTACACACACACACTCTGTCCACGAGAAGAGAAGCCAAAAAGGCAGCTCAGCAGGAGTGATGGTGGGGGGGGAGAGACGCACATTCTGGCTTTTTCTCCGTCCCTGTGTGTGTTTTTGTCTCTCTTTCTCGCTCACATACTTCACTTGTACCTGTCTTCGGATGCCGTCGCCTCCCACACGCTCCACAAGTGATAGCAGAGCAGCAACAAGCTACAGTACGGAGGCTTGAGTATTAATAGGCATCAATACCAGCTCATCAGCGGTTGCTTGAGTTTTGTGTGTGGATGTGCTTGTTACAGTTTAAAGGGCAAGAGATAATTTCTTCTTAAAAAAAAAAAGATGGAAAAAAATAGGAAGCAGATTCTGGTTTAGAGACGTATAAAACGACTCTTACTCCTGTTTGTTACTGCTGATAGACTTTTTGAGTCATTGGTTTTCTCCAGCTGTCGCAGCCGTCATCTACAAAATTAGTTGGCTGAGGCTAATTAATGTTAGCTTTGTGAGGTGGCCAAGGAACAAAAATTAAAAACTTGGTTTCAGCTGACAGTGCTAATCAACATAATTGATGCTTTCTTGCTTTACTCTGCTGCTCTTTGTCCCTCTCAGATTGCTAAAGATATGATGAAAACAACTTTGAACTAAGACGACGGCACGCTTCTATTTAGTAAAAAAGTGGATAGGGGGTTATTTGTGCCAAATGTACTTAGTTTACTGATTAATATGATCCTGTGACGTATTTCTATATTTTTTTTAGATTTTACGTATGTTTATGTATGAGTATGTATTGATTACTATGAGCATTTTTATTATGAACTGATTTCTGTCAATAAAGTTATTCTAATTCTTGAATTCAGGCTTGACTTCACTTTTCAGAACAATCTTTTATATGTTGTATTTTATTTAGTGTTTGAATTCATTGGAAAGCAACTTAGGATTTAGTATTTTGTCTAAGGATGTTTTGGTATGTATAATGTTATAACCAAGAATTGAAGCACCAACCTCCTTGATTTGGAGCTTCTACCTCTTGAGCCACACCTACTTACAACATATATATAAATATAGTACTAGATACAGATATAAATAGATTATTCTTTTAGAATTTAATGAGCAATGCAAATTGGTTCAATCATGATGCTATCACCAGTAGTCTAAATATATAGAGAGAGAGAGATTTTTTTTTTTTTTTTACAAAAGCTGTCTACCAATCCACTTCAGTCATCCCCATTTTTATTGGTGCAGGAATCTAAACAACACAAAGGCACAGGTTTATGAGGACATTTCATACCAACTTATTAATCTTTACAATTAGATGCCTATGTAACAGGTTCAAAAGAGAAAGAGGACAAAATAAAGAAGTGATGGATTGCTACTGGAAAATAAGGACAAAAATTCTTCAACAACCACCCCCATTACACCCCTGACTGCCTCCTCCTTATCAATAATTAACAAAGACAGGAAACCCCTGGTGGTGGATCACTGTGGATTATTGCCCTTTATGTGTGTGTGTGTGTGTGTGTGTGTGTGTGTGTGTGTGTGTGTGTGTGTGTGTGTGTGTGTGTGCTGTGAGTGGATTATACCAATGTGAGTCAGTTTGCCCAGTACAATTATAACTGTATTGTCCATTGAGAAGCAGAGGCATTCAAGTATTTGTATTCAGGGCTATTCATTAATGTTTTTTTCCTTATGGAGACACACACTCTGCAAACTTACGCACACACGCAGTTTCTGACCCCATCTGTCTTTTGCCCTCAGTGTATGTAGTTCTTGAATACAATGCACTGAAATAAGGTACAAGGTACATACACCCTCGGTGTATGTAGTTCTTGAATGCAATGCACTGAAATAAGGTATAATATAAGGTTTAATAATCAGCCATATTTCACTTTGGCTCTGGGCGAGTCAAGGTTAATTATTACTTTGTTGCTATCTATGTGGAAACCAACAAGCTTTGAAGTTTTACTGCAACACTTCCTGGTTTAACTCAAGAATCCTGTCTGACATCTGGTGGCCACAGTTTGTCATTACAACAACAATGTATCTCCTGTATCTGTAGTTCTTCATTAAGAAAGCCTCATAACAATAGCATAGATCCTCTAATCAAATTACATAAGAGATAACCTAAAAATAGGCAATGTTTACTTTATAGTGATTGGCATGCGTCCTACTTTTCCACAGTGATCTATAAAAGGAAATCTAGACCATGTCAGTAAAGCTTTACATTTTCCAAAGATTAATGCTTACATCAGAGTGCTTAAATTACTTGTGAGCTTGAAAAGGGCATAAAAATATCAGTACAGGAGGATCAGAGATAACTTCTTATATCCATCCATTCGCTTCCGTGTATCCTTTTCAGGGTCACGGGGGGTGCTGGAGCCTATCCCAGCTGTCATAGGGCGAGAGGCGGGGTACACCCTGGACAGGTCGCCAGTCTGTCACAGGGCTAACACACAGAGACAGACAACCATTTGCGCTCAGATTCACACCTATGGGCAATTTGGATTAATCAATTAACCTATCCCCACAAACTGCGTGTCTTTGGACGGTGGGAGGAAGCCGGAGTACCCGGAGGGAACCCACGCAAACACGGGGAGAACACGCAAACTCCACACAGAAAGACCTGATGGTGGAATTGAACTCAGGACCTTCTTGCTGTGTGGCAACAGTGCTAACCACCGTGCCGCCTTCTTCTTCTTCTTCTTCTTCTTCTTCTTCTTCTTCTACAACCTACCAGCAGTTTGATCAGTTACTCAAATGCTAGTGGCAACTTTGGCCTCAAGCAGAAACGAGGATACAGATGTCTGTGAGCTCACTTCTTTCCCTCGCTACTTTTTCAACCTGAAGTCTCCATCCCAAAATTACCAGACTATGCAGAACTCTCTTCTGCCAGGGAAGCCTTAATACAGCACATATAATACATTTATAAAATTATGATGGCATGTTTAAGGCAGTTAACCTTGGACTTGCTCCCTTCCTTCAGACCCAAAGGTTACCTCCATCTTTTACTTATAGTCTGTGGTGAAGATGTTGCAGAGTCTGTTTATTGAACTCTGGCACCAGTGGAAGCTTCAAGTTCCTGGAAATTCATCTTGAACGATGACTTCATCCTCCACAATAGATGTGAGCATAAAAATAAGGCAATAAAGCCCTTGCATATATAAAACAAATGTTGCCCTTATGCGTGTTGTACTGAATCAAAAAGCTTTCTCTTTTAAGTTTTTCCACTGGCATAAATTTAAATTCTACATCAATAGGAATTGCGATATCAAACGCAACAACTGACATTTGTCATTGTGTTTTGACTTAAAATGATGACAGCTAAAAAAAAGATGCAATCCAGCTTTGTATGACTTTTATTTTAGCTCGTCATGTCACCAAACACCACCTTTTGCTTACGTCCACTTCTATTCCTTTCATTTTGCTTAGTCCAGTCTCTGATGTGTCTCCTCAACTCTCATCCTGAATTAAACATGGCAGCTCAAACACACACACACACACGTGTGTGTATTTATATCCTTGTGGGGACATCTCATTGACATAATGCTTTCCCTAGCCCCTTACCCTAACCATCAAAAATGAATGCCTAACCCTGACCCTTACCCTAAACCTAACCATAACCTAATTGTAACCCTGACACTAAAACCACATTTTGAGTCTCAAAAATGCCTTCAAACTCGTTGGTCCCCACGAGGGCTGTTTGTCCCCACAAGTATAGTAAACTACCAATTTTTGGTCCTCATGAAGATGTTAATACCCATCCACACACACACACACACACACACACACACACACACACACACACGCCAAATAATGTGTCTTCAAAGGCTTACATCCATGCACCCAGAGGTAACATGATACGCTTACAGCTAATATTCTCTTTCAGTTAGCCACTAAAAGGTCTACTGGAAAAGGGAGTGGTTTTATAACTGCACAATAAGTGCTCCATAACCCTGATTAATAACAGGCAAAGAGAACTCATGGTTAGAGGAGATAGAGGCTGGCAAGCGCCAGTAGATTGCTACTGGCGCCAAAACAGTCAGACTTGAGACGAGAAGCACTCGTAGGTATGTATTTTAAAGAATATGAAAATCTCAGACATGGGACAGAAAACGAGAGCTTGAGAGGCTGAAACAGAAGAGTTTTCATTCTGAGCAAGAGAAGAGAGACATGGGAAGGATCAGAGAAGAGAGACACCACCTTTCTATATTTGTCTACTCTTTGATGTTTGTATGTTACATTCCTCAATGCGGTGACAGCCATCATGTGGAGTTCTGCAGCAGGGAAAACTATGACGTTCTCAAGTGGTTTGTTTTTAATGAAAGCAGGTGTGAACTTTGGTTCAAAAAAATCGAAAAATCTCCAGTGAGCTGCTGATCTCTAAGCAAAAAATGCCATGTTGATGTCAGAGGTGAGAGGAGAAAGGCCAGTCTGCTTTGAGCTGACTGGAAAGCAACAGCAACTCAAGTAATCACTTGTTAAAACGAAGGTGAGGTGCAAGGTGAAGACACGACGCATCAAAGGTTGAAGCAGATTGGCTACAGCTGCAGATGCACCACTCCTCTCAGATAAGAACAAGAAAGCGAGACCACGTTTTGTGACATTTGGATAGTTGAATCACAATGAAAAAGCATGGCTCCATCCTGCCTTACTTAATGGTTCAGGCTGTTGCTGATGTAACGATGTGATGACTACTATGACTGAGTTGAGTACTTTGAACGGCTGCATCCAGCAGGATATCACACCATGTCGGAAAGCTCAAATCATCTCAAACTGGTTTCCTGAACTTAAGAGTGAGTTCAGTGTACTCAAATGACCTCCATCACCAGATCTCAATCTAATAGGTCAACTTTGGTATGTGGCGAAACAGGAGATGGATATCATGATTGTGCTGCTGATAAATCTGCCTCAACTGTGTGATGCTATCATGTTACAAAGAAAACCTTTGAGGAACGTTTTCAGCACCTTGTTGAATCTATACAACAAAGATTTATGAAGTTCTGAAGGCAAAAGTAGATCCAACGTGGTAGCAGCGCTTAATAAAGAGTTATATTGTGTTTTACTGTGTTTTTCTCTGTATTGTGTAGTCTCTGCATTTGATTCATTCTGCTACCCAGCATTTACTTATGAGATATTATATCTAATCATTGAAATAAAAAAAAAAAAAACAGGATTCAAGCAACACAATTGCTTATTTGAGTTATATTGGTTTAAAAATCTCAGAAAACTTATCAGAACAATAAAAAAAAAGTTTGTTACAAGTTCCTGAAATTGCATTTACTCCCTCTCCCTCATTGGCTTTTTATTTACAAATAATAATTAAACAAGAAAACAACGAGTTGCAAGATGTCCCCGCTTCATTGCAAAGACCATTCAAAGTGTATATGAAGCAGAAGTTGCAAGTTTCCATTTAGTTGGAAATTCATGCTGTTTGCAGGAATCTGGCAGCCAAGTGTTCAGGACGCATACCTCATGAGCAAAAACAACCTCAGCAGCTCAGTTCAACTCCCGGCCACCCAAAATTTTACTGCCTGTCATTTCTCTGAACTCATTCTCCTCATTTTCTTGTACAATGTTCAGTTAAGACAATTATCCAGTGAGGTCAAAGATTTTAGGTGCCAAGTTTGGCACACACAACCTTTTCCATGCATTAATATGGAAACAAGAAAATTAGGTAACAATAAGCAAAGGAAATGTTTAAGCGGAAGGGGAATAATTCCTGTTACTGTCATACTAACAAGCTTACAATAACATTTTTATTGATCATGCTGTAACTTGCGTTTACGGGATTCTCATGTTTGCAGCCCTGTGCCCTGCATGGTGATAAAAAGTTTTCTCATAATCTAAAATGTTTCACGCTGTGCCTAAAATACCTGACAGTACCAAATGATTCAAAAGCATATGGGTTGGCGGGCTTGTGTCTGCTTGTCTGAGTGGGTGTTAACACATAACACTCCTTTATCACAACAAGTAAATCATAAATCTTGATAGAGGATAAAAGTCCTTCAGATAGGTATAAACTGTGCCTGTGGCATTGGCAGCATCTGTGGGTTTGATTTTCAACTGTCATAATAACTTAATGAGAAAATCCCCTTTTTCTGTTTCAAAAGTAGGCAACAATAAACAAAGTAAATGTCGACACATTCCTCGGAAACTTGAGATGCTACTTTCATCACAAAAACAGCAAAAGTCCTTGATACCACTGAAATGATCTTGCTACTATATACACTAGATTCAGGCAGGTGGAGGTGACAGCAGATAACAGTGATATACAAATATAAGATTGCCCCACTGCATGTTCATCAGCATGGAAACTAAAGCTAACATCTATCCTAAACCACATGCAAAAGTGATGCTGTAAAGTTTGATGGCAGTTACTTTATTAGCTCTAAGCAGTTTTCCTTCTTTGGATTTTCTGTATAGATAAATTTTATTGTTGCAAGACAATCTACTATCAGACATGACACTAAGCTACAGACAAGCGCTCCCTTTTCTGTGAACAATGGCTTTAATTTGATTTTCATTTGAATTTTATTTATATGGCAACAGGAAAATACAACCTCAACAAGTTTAGCTAAAGTGAATTATTGAGCAACCAAAGTCTTTCCAGGAGAAAGTCTCTTGACCCAAAGCATTGTTTATATTAACATAGAATTCAGTGGTTATCTGTACATTTAAACTGCATGTCGAAGTCTCCGAAAGTGTAGGCTGCCTCAAAACATAGTTTTAAAAAGTTTTGTTTTTTTTAAACTGGAAACTATACTTGTTTAAGACATTTGCAGCTGGGAACACAAAAATAGTTCTGGTTTCCCTGTTCACTACATCTTTGTTTTATCAATTTGTCTTTCAATTATCCATTTTAGAGGCATGAACACTTTGAGTAACATGACATTTTGGTTTGTTTAGTGTTCAGCTATAAACAAATTCATGCAAAGGAGCCAACTGTTCAGTGTCTCCTGCAACTAGGGTTTGTTTTTAAGTGTATTTACTACTAAATTTATCTATCACAATGAATTATGAGTCAGACTTGCTAAACAAGTTGGAGTCTGGCTAGTGCTAGCTTTGTCTGTCAACTTCGAGTCATTTTCACCTTATAACAAACAGTTTACTAATTAAAATGTATCACTTCCAATTGCAATTTTTCACTGCTCACTGAGCTCAGCGAAGAATGTCCTCTTGTGGCTTAATACATTAAAAATCATAATACAGTATTTCTAAAAATATTTTGGAATTGTGATAAAATTTATGCACACACTTTTCCCGCCACATGTACTTACTGTACACACTAGTACCTGATTCATATGCTGTTTCACCCTCAGCCTCCCTAAAAAAAAAATTGTTAATGCCAAAAGCACAGGTGGAAACTTGTTGCAACTGTGAATTGTAAATTGTGAAATCCATTTTAAAAAAGAGAGCTCAAGTAATTTTAAAAGAACAAAACTCAATTTGTAGTTAATGTCTTAGCTTACAAAGCGCAACAATGTACAGCACATAGAGGTTTTGCTCAGGTTACTGTGGCCTCCATAGACAGAAATTTTCCAAGCAGAGATATTAAATGTAAGGAACAACCTCACACAGGCACAACTTGCCTTTGTGCTTTCACCAGTTTCGTTTGCTTGACAGTTAGGAATGTCAGCCCAACCACAGCAACCTGATAACGATCAATGTTTCATGTAAACAGTACCAATGAAAAAAGTCCTCCTCCATTCTTTTACCTCTCTAATATCAAGTACCTGTCTTTCCTGTAAGCTTAAGAGCTGTTCCTATATCTGCTTTTCTTGTCTTTCATCTCCATAGTTCCATCTCCCTTACCTCCTCTCCTATCTACTTTTGCAACTATAGTCTTTACATTTAACTTCTCCTCACTTTTGTGTATCTATAAAGAAAACAGTAGCTTAACACTACAGTTTGGACCATACAGACCCCTTTAATGTTCAAATTAAGAACGGAATAAATAAGCTGACTTTATTTCAGCTGTCTCCCATACAAACTATCAGTGACACATACTGCATATTAATTATATCTTTGAAGGGAATCTTGGTGATGACCAGCCAGGAGGAAATTAGTCCGGGTTCACACGTGGTTGCCAAGGCAATGCCACAGCAAAAGATGAATCCCCATGGCAACAACACCAATGTGTAAGGAGTTCTCAATGACAAACCCATAAAACTCTGAGACTTTTGTTAGGTGAACCACTCTGGGCTTTGAAAATACATTTTGGTACGACCATCATCATATATGTTGCTGTCAATTCACTTTTATCATACTGTTACATCCTGTGAGGCTGTGGGAGTGTGTGGGCGTGGTGTTGTCTTCTCCCTCTCCTCCTCCTTCTTTCTTGCCCCTCCCCTTGTCTCTCTCTGCCCCGCCTTCTCCTTTAGAACACACCTGCTGCTCATCTGCCCTTGTTGACCACCAATTACCCTCAGAGGTGATATAAGCTGGAGGAGAGCAGTGTGGATGTGGGAGAGGCTTCTGGTGGATTTTCCTCTGTGTTGGTCAGTCTGTGTTTCCAGTCTAGGTGTGGAAAAGGCCTGCTGTGTGTGTCCAGCCCCACCGTGCATGGCTCTTTGTGAGTAGCTCTTAACCGAGCAGTGGTTTTGCTTAAGTGACGGCGGCCTCCATTATTTTGTTTGGCCTGCCTGGTTATTGCTAATAGCAGCGTTGCTGTCTTTTTCTGTTGAAGCCTTATAGTTGTTTTCTTTGTTGAAGTGGTCACCATCTCTTTGGGTTGGCCTGTCTGATTTATCATTAAAGCAGCGTTGCTGTCTCTTTTTGTTGTTACTGTTTATATGAATATTGAGTTAATTGATCATAATAAAGCTTTATTTTGTGTTAAATATCTCTGCCTGGCATTCTTTTCATTGCAACCCGGATCCAACTGTTACTGTCCCCCACCCTCTTCGCCTAGCTTTCATGTGGGGACATAACAAAGTGGGGGCTCGTCCGGGATAGGAAGCATAAAAGATTTGAGCTCTGAGTCATCAATCCTGGTGGTTTGTACTGGAGATAGTAAAGAGGAGCTCAATCTACCCCAAATGCATTTTTTTTTTTTTACTAAAATTGACAGCATAAACAAAAATAATTTGTCATTAAACTAATATTCAGCTCATTATAAAATAACTATTTTCCTTCATTCTCCACCAGGTTACAGAATCTTCTCTAATTTTAGCAAATCTAGAAAAAAGTGCTAATCTCCTACAGAGTAGGGCTTTTCTGACCCCCCCCAAACAAACAACTTTCCAAATTCAGTTCAATTCAATTTTATTTTATTTATTTATTTATTTATTTATTTATTTATTTATATATATATATATATATATATATATATATATATAAAAAAACAATATGCGCGTCAAATTGCAACCACAGTTGCCTTAAGGCACTTTATATTGTAAGGTAAAGACCGTACAATAATACAAGGAAAACAGAAAAACCTAACAATCATATGACTGAACAGCAAGCACTTTGGTGACAGTGGGAAGGAAAAACTCCCTTTAAACAGGAAGAAACCTCCAGCAGAACCAGGCTCATAGAGGGGAGGCCATCTTCCACGACCGGTTGGGGTGATTGGAGGAAGACAGGTAAAAAGACAGAGTGGAAGAAAGCCAGGGATTAACAATACCTAATAATTGACGTGACTGAAGGGACATGTTACAGCTTGCAGGGCATCATTAGCACTATAAGCAGGCCAAAACAAGCCAGAGTCTTACATATTCTTTCTAGAAGAAATCGCTTTCCCTCAGTGTGCCCGGTTTATGATTTGCATGTTGATGCAGCTTTTCTGTGGACCAATCAAAGTACTTGTTGTATACATTGCTATGTTAGGTAGTCAGATTTCTGGGGGGGGGGATTCACATCAGTCTACAGAAAAGTTTAATTATATCAGCACAAAATGCAACATCTCAAGTTGACAAGTCACCTCGGTTGTGGCAGAGCAGTGGAATATTGTCTGAGTCTGGTAGCAACCAATCATCCTAAAAGCAACCTGGGCAGGCACCAATAAGAAGTGTAATATTACTAAAACCTCACAGCATGCAGACGATGCCAACATAAAATGACTACATCAAAAATAAGGGGACTGAGTTGTGCAATATCTATAATTTTCCTAGAGTGATGGAAACTTTTTATATAGATGACAGAGTCAGCAGTGGCTGAACTTCTCCCTCCTGTTCAAATATTTACAGTTTCTTCTGCCAGTTTTTAACACCCTTACAAGCTGCCACATATTACAACACTAAAGGCTACAGAGAATATAGGAATTGTTTATTCAAGGTGTTATTCTTTCTGTTTTATCAACCAATCAGACGTGTGCTTTTCTGGAAGATGCATGAAAAAACAAAGTTAAGCATCACACAAAAAAAGGTCAATGAACAATTGTAAAGTAAAAGAGCCTCATTTACAGAAGAGAAGGAATCCTTCTCTCTCTCACACACACACAGACACAACTATTGAGAAAAAGCAGACACACAAACACAAGCCACAAAGAGATAGACTTTCCATCCTCCCCTGATTTACAATTCGTCTTTGTCTCGAGACTCGGCGCTCTCACACAATACCGATGGCAGAGAAAAGGACATGGTTCCACGCCTAAAATGGTCTCATCGCCAAGACCGGCGAGCGGCACAGGGACAAGAGCAGAGCTGGATCCTGACCACTCAGCTGCTTTCCCCTGGCCCATACTTCAGTTTTTAATATACATCCAATGACAAATATTATTTCATAATTATTCTTTCATCAAGCTGAAACTCTTCTGGATGGTATGGAGAATTTTGAAGCCTCTAATAGTGTATGAATTTGAATCTTTTAAGTCGTGCTGAGTAGGTACTAGTGGAAATGAGGCTGTTGTGTGTGCCCCCCTGTAAATTATTAGCAGTATGATGATCTGTGCTTACACTGCTGTGCCCCAAGACCTACAATAAGATAGATAAGAGCCAGAAAATGGATGGATGTATAGATAAATAAATGTAAATGTAAAAGAAATTCTAATCATTTTAAATAGGCAAAATTACAATGCCAAATCAGTTCAATCAAATGATTTTTAACATGAATGCTATCCCAAATACTTCCGTCCACCTATATTTGTACAAATGATTACATCATACCTCACATCACAATGGATGGAAATCACTGACATTCAGTGACCAAGCACCCACGTTCTGTTCAGACACATGCGACAGAGGGGCAGCTGTCACATGTTCGCCAATTCAGATACATATAACAGAAGCACTCAGTCTCTGCTGTATAAGACTCTGGTGTCAGTCAGTGCAGTGACCCTGCATGTAGTGTCTCTGAGTGAGTGAGTGTTTGAGAAATCTGTCTGTTAGTATTTACTGCTACTACACTGGTATGCATTCATTCATTCACCCTTCCTTTCCATGTGCAGATGTTCAGACAGTAACCGATCTTTTCTCTGCCACTGCAAACCGATTCTGATGCTGTTAGTTACAAACCAATAATAGTTGTTTGTCTGTTTTATTGTGGGTTGTTTTTTAATCTTTAGCACCATAAAATCAAAACAGAGCGGAGAACTTTTGAAGCTCCGCATTTTAAGCATGCACACCATGCTGCAGCATGTAAACACATCTGTTTAAAATGAGAACACTTTTTCTTTTAATTTTGTCAATGTTTAACATTTAAAGTTCTTTGTGCTTTGGAGTGAACCAAACGGAATAAACCAGGTTAATGTGTATTGCACTTTTATAACCTCGTGTCCGCATTTTATAGGCGCCAGCAGAATACAAGCTTTGTTTGTAATGCTGAATGCTACAGATTAAGACTATGGATGGGAATTGATAAGAATTTAGTGATTTTAATTCCACTTTTGATATCACTTGTTGATTTGATTCTTTATCAGTTCTCTTATCAGATTTCACTGGGTTGTCATTGGCTCTGCTTTGAGAGTAACCACCATTGCAGCATATTAAAGGCATTACATTTGTGCAAATTCATTGCATGCTGTGTTGTCAAATATTTCTGCACATTGGAGGTATTTCCCCTCTAGTTGTGATCGTTGTTGGTGTGATCACTCAAAAAAAACAAAAACAAATCGAATACACATATTACACTGAACACTTTTCTTAAAAATAATGCAGTGTGTTACTTAATTACATCCAGGAGAAATTAATTTGTTACACTACTTGTTATATTGCTTTCATGTTTTCGTGCATAAAATGACCTGAAACGCACTGTCTCATAATTATGATTTAACAATACAAACCTAGAGGCTACACAAATCCCAAGTTCAGGGCCTGGCTGCCGGGTCGGGGTCGGCATTCACTCAGCTTTAAATCTGCACTTTACCATCACACTCTTATCCTTTTGTGAAATAAGTGAGTAATGTCCATATCCATGCTGTAGAAAATGAAACTTTCTGTTCTGCAATCAATTGTAATAGATTTTTAATTTTAGGCTCCAGGAAGGCCAGGGATTTAATGTACAGTGTTATAACATTAATTTACTATATACCAGAACCATGTGACAGTTTTTGTAAAACAGTATGAAAATGCTGCTGTAAAAATTGTCATAGATGATATTCATAGAACAAAAAAGTATTCTTGGAAGTCTTGAATGAATGTGATTCATGAGTCACCTGTAATTTCCAAACAATACTCTGGCAGGGAGAGTTTTCATGATATCAAATTACCCATGCACTTACACGGGTAATCTAGAGACAGATCTTTTTTAATGCAATAATCTCTCACAGGATTCTGAATTAGAAAAATAACAGTGAGGACATCAATGTACTTTCTTTCCTTAGAGAAGGATTTGTGTAAAGGAAAACAAATTAATGTGATGCATTTCAAAACTCATAAACTTGGTAGAAAGAAGGAAATTTCCCACTGGGAAATTTTTAAAAACAACCAATTTCAACTTACAAGTGTTTTGGTTGTTTTTGTTATTATTTATTTATTTATTTATTCGTCAGGTGAAAACAGAAATTGTTACTAATAAAAAAAAAACTACTAGCTTTTTATCTCTATATCACAACACCTAGGAACTTTCAGTTTACGATTCATGTGACACAAAACAAAAAAACAAGTAAATATAATTTAGTTTGCTGTCATCATTGCCTTCCTAATAGGAAGTATGGTGAGAACGTTTTTTTCAGACATCAATTTTTCAACAGATCATTTTCATCTACTACAATACCCAAATGTCTCCTGTGAGTCATTTTCAGCTCTGGTTGGACGCTTTCAGTGAATAGTGGGCTTGATCATTTGCTTCCCGCACACAAATTAACTCACTTGTAGACCGAAGAATTGCTTCAGTTTACTGCATTGCCAAGCCAGAAGTCTCAGAATACAAAAACAACAGTATATGCATAACACTCATCAGTACCGCCATGCCGCATCTGACTGAAGTTGACAGAAGCCGGGTTACTGGCAAGCATGATGCTGACAGCATACCAGTTTTGAGCTGTCGACACAGCCTTGCATGTCCATGACAGCAACATCTTTGATCTCATTGCTGGAAATGAGACTGTAGAGAGGTACCAACATGAGCTGCTCCAACTTGTACTTTTCACCCACACTGCCAAAGTTGGGCAGGACTTTGTGGATCAGGATCATACCCACATCTATTTATTGCATTTAGTCATGCACATGTTACAGTGTTGGTACATAAAATAGACTATTATATTTACATAGCTTTTTTTATTTCCAGCACACTTTACATCACCAGAGGCCTCAGCCATTACTATTAATTCTCTTTTTAACAAACCAATCAGACGGGTGCTTTTCTGGAACACCTTTAGAAAAAAACACAAAGCTAAGCAGCAGCCGAAAAGGTCAGTGAACAATCAAATATTGTAACCTTCGTGAGCGTCGCTATGGTGCCTGTTTAGTGTGCAAAAGCAGGTCAGAAGGAAGATTTGTTTAAGCATCTGTTTACATGCAGGGATGATTACAATTTAATCCGTCTCCTAGTGGATAAACAGCACTGGAGTATAATAGAACCTATAGCAAATTTGGAGATTTTTTTAACATTATTTTATTTTATCAGGTTGCTGTAAGTGAGAACTGCTGCAGTTTATCTGGTTTTAGTGTGCTGAGGGGAAAAAAGATTGGTAATAATAAAGGAAGAGCAAAAGTTAGATTTTTCTTCTTATATGAATATTTAATTTTTTAACAATGATTTTTTTTCACCTTTTTGCTCTTAATTGGTATTTTTAGCAGAGAGACACAGGTAAGAATAGTGAATTTCACTTATTTCTGTTTCCTCTCCTCATGTTTTGTGTTTTTGGCAAGAACCACTTCAAAATTATTGTGCATTTACTTTCATTTTACCAGTACAACCCCTCAGTCCCTTCAAAGTTAGGGACAAATGCAGCTTGACAAACCCACCAGGAATTTATACACTGGCATCTTTCCTT
This sequence comes from Oreochromis niloticus, assembly GCF_001858045.2. NCBI lineage: Eukaryota > Metazoa > Chordata > Actinopteri > Cichliformes > Cichlidae > Oreochromis > Oreochromis niloticus. The sequence continues at coordinate 6,708,122 of NC_031973.2, forward strand.
CCATCTTTGATTCTGAATGACTACCATTCAGGTTTCACAGGCTCTGGTTTGTTTCTCTGTGGCCTGCTATGTATCTGGCTCAGCTAGTCACAGATTTGCACACACACACACACACACACACACACACACACACACACACACACACACATAAAAGCAAGCTCAGAATTCATATGTACGCACACCGATTAGCCATTAGTCATTCACATTGAAGTGTAAATAAAACTTGCCGCTAAATCGACATAAATCCATCGATATGTTTGAAGCTTGTGTTTGAAGCAAGTATTTAAACATAACTGCAGTGTGGTAACACAAACTACTAATGGATAAACATACACTTATTCAATGACTTGACATTACCTCACCACAACTGAGGTCATGTTTACTTGTTTCATTACAATACCCAGCTCTGAAAGCCAGAGAAAGTGATTCGGTAAGCTCACTCCCTCCCCTGCAGCAAGCTGAGTCAGCTTAAGTTTCTCATTATAATCAGACATACGAAAGGACTCATGCAGAATAAATTAAACAAAAACGAAAATGTGTACAATGACTAAGTTAACCTTTACTGGTCTCATGACCTTTCACTAGTGCTATTAATCATTAATTACAAGACTGATTATGTGCATGTATGGGGTTTATTTAAAAGAAAAGACAGGAATAATTTTATAAAATTCAGAGTAACATTTTAAAAATTCCTGTTTTGTTTAACAACCATACAAAACTGCTTAATATATCCTTTCATATACCGAGGTTGAGTCTGTTAATGTTTAGCAGTTTGCTCAGTGAAGAATTTCCGCTTTGCTGCTGATTCATTTCATTTCATCGAACGTGGGAACGTTATTGAAAGACTCATCAGTCCGTGGCATAAAGCTGTGGTCTTGGGATGAGGAAACACAAATTCTTCCACAAAAACTGCTTATTCAGTTAACAGATTAGTCGATCATTTAGGGAAATTATTTCAGAGGAATTTCTTCTATCCTCTGAGATTTCTTAGTTTAGGGGTGTTTAACATTTTTCGAGGCACCCAAAGGTGTGTTGGCCTGAGCCAAAGTAAAAAGTAACAAGCATCGTAATTAAATCCTTTTTGGTATGGCTTTATATTATAGTCTTCGATATGCATCACTTAATGGATAGGAAGATGGATATGCAACTTGAATGTTGCATTGCGTATGCATTAATACAGGGGTTTCCAACTCCAGGCCTCAAGTGCTGGTGTCCTGCAGGTTTTAGATATCACCCTGGGTCAACACACCTGAATCAAATGATTAGTTCAGGGGTAGGGAACGCCAGGCCTCGAGATCCGGTGTCCTGCAGGTTTTAGATGTGTCCTTGATCCATCACAGCTGATTTAAATGGCTAAATTAGCTCCTTAACATGTCTTGAAGTTCTCCAGAGGCCTGGTAATGAACTAATCATTTGATTCAGGTGTGGTGACCCAGGGTGATATCTAAAACCTGCAGGACACTGGCTCTCGAGGACTAACGTTCCCTACCCCTGGATTAGTTCATTACCAGGCCTTTGAAGAACTTCAAGAAACATTGAGGAGGTAATTTAGCCATTTAAATAGTAAAACATTAATGTGCTTTAATGTCTTACCACTTCACTAATTTTAAGCATTATCTTCTTCTAACTTAGGCTTTCAGAGGACTGCTGAAAATCCGGTCAACAAACTAAATGCCTTTATTAAACTAGGACTTAATCAGATTCACAAAAGAACAGTGATGATGATTTAAGGCTTACTGTTTAAATGAAAAGTCCAGGACCCTCAAACCTCCACAGTGGCATGTGGCTCTTTTTCACATCCCTGCGGCTTTGACAAAAAATATATTAATTTTACAGGTTTATGTCTGAGGAAGTAATTGCTGTATGTAGCCAAAGAAACATTTTACACAAGTTTCTGTCACTTCACTTCACCATTGATCCAATTTGTTGTCAATAATAACATTAAAATACCAAATAATTTTCATTATTTCAAATCCATCCATCCATTTTCTTGAGGTTCTTTGGGGCCGGATCACGAGAGCAGCAGCCTAAGCAGAGAAGCCGAGACCTACCTCTTCCTAGCCACCTCCTCTAGCTTCTTCAATCAGATTTTTTTCCCCTCCACAAGCTGCAGAAAATTATAACTACTATTTTCCAAACAGAAACAACTCAAACACAGCATTTTAATTTAATCAAATCTCATTGGTGTCATTGGACCAAAAAATCTAGCATTAGCTTATAAAGCCGATTGTGAGACAGATGACAGTAATATCACTACTGCCAGTCTTTTTATCTCATCAGACCACCCAGTACACACACAGCTCTGCAGGCTGCAGCTGCAGGGTAATCACCACGTTGTCCATTTGCTATTGAGCAGGACATAGGTGTAGTCTCACATTGTTTGTTCTGCCACAATAAACCTCCTGCCCCTTGGCAACAGGCAGTTATTACTAGCACCACTCACAAAACTGAACAGCCTTCTATTTCCCATCACAATCTGTGGTCCAACATTAATGGACAGATAGGTGGCACCGCAAACAGACAGATGCACAAAGAAATCAATGGAAAGAAGAGAGCTGGTAGAGCTAAAAAAGGCTTTACTATTTCCAGTATTTCACAGGAATGTTCGCAAATATTTAAAAATGTACAAAGGACATGAGTAGAACTGAATAATATAACACATATGTAAATAAAAGGCCATGCACATATTAGGAGTTAAGGTCAAATCTCAGTGAATTCCTTTAAAAAGCATTCATGAATGTATCACTCCATAATACTATGATCATTTTAAAACATGTAACATTTTATTCATGTTTTAAGTTTGTAAAATCCTGTTTCTGAAAAGGTGTTTGAACCAAGGCTGATTTTTGTTTCTGTCAGCAGGTCAGATTTCATCAGTTTAGATACATTTATTTATTTATTTATTTATTTATTTTAAATAATGGTTTAACTATTATTAGATTATATCCTTTTGTTATGCCATCACACAATGTTGACTGTTAGCCTGCATGCCACCAAGGACTGCTCAAACAAGACTCGTCAATAGCCTTCAGGTTACAAGACAACTAGAAGGGTAAGACAGAAAACAAAAATTCAGAACCAAAACTCATCATAGAGCAAGCATCAGGAGAGAGGCTGGCAGATGAGTTAAGATAAATTAGGGCAGTTGTGAAGGCAAAACGAGGTCAAACCCACTACTAGCAAGGTGTAACTAATGTAACTAGATTATTGAAGTCTTTTTATGTTGTTGTTCTTTAACAGTGTTTAAAATATTAGGAAAATCCAGTTTGAGGGCATGCTTTACAACAGTGTCAGTATTTAAATTTGCATATCTAACTTCCTTATAATGAAATATTCAAGTCTGATAAAAGTAACATCTTTCTAAGGAGCCAGCAACATTTTCTTCAACAACAAAACAATGCAGTCCATTAAGTTCGTGTATGCCATCTGCCAAAATTGACCATAAACATCAGTATAGTGTTGATACTTTAGTAATATGTAGCTCCTCAGTGGTCACCTTTCGAATGTGACACCTTTAGCCCTGGGATGGGAAAGACACCTAACACGTATATGAAGAGAGAAGAAAAGAGTCTCAATCAAGCACACGCAAGTCAAACTAAAGCTCAGACGCTTGCACTAACAGAAATATTTATGATATTTGCAGATCAGTTGTGCCGGGTTAGTAACTATGTCAGTACTGATAAGAGGGACACGTAGAAGCCTGTTAATTACTCTGTCTGATGCAAAACACATTCCTCCACTGGGTCAGGTTTTGGGACTTTCACACAGTCTGAGGCGGAACGTGTTTGCAGACACTGTCACCTCAAGTGTGCACTTATGCAAATTCATCAGCAGCTATGTTGTCCTCTACGAACTGACAATGAACCTAATACAGAAAGCAATGTTTGGAGTAATTCAGAGATTATGTCATAACATAAGTTGTCTAGCAGAGTAGTTTGATGTCTGCTGTTTACAAAACTCTCAGCACTGTCTGCGGCACACGTTGCAAAGCACAAATTACCTACACCTTAGAAAGACCCTATGTTTGCTCTTTTCTTCAGCTTGTCATCTGTCTGTAATATGTGATGCACCACCTGTGAAATTCTGCAGCAGCAGTGGGGTTTAGAATAACAATGTGGCCTTTTCGCTGTCACGCGACCACTAACCCCTTGACTTGGCTTTAACTTGTCTGCCATTTGGCCCATGTGTCAATCATGGTGACATTGTAGGGTCAAGTGGATAAGACTCCAGTAACAGAGGTGGTTGTTGACTGCCCCCCAAAAAAGCAAGAAAAACAGTTTATTTCCCAGTGGACTGGCAAGTGGTTGACAGATGGGTCTAGCGACTCCATTTCCAGTTTGTGTGGCACCTTTTCAAGTTTTGCCACTGCTCTACAGAACCCACCAGCAACCTTCAAGAATCATGTCACTATCCCAAAATACACATTATTCCACCCTAACAACATAGTTGTATCAAGCAACTCAAAATAATGTGTGTAAAACCCTTATTTTGAATAAATATCCAATGTTATTCAAATTATTTTTACACCTTAATTACACATTTTAATGTATATATTGAACTTGTGCAAAATTTACATTACATAACAGATAAATATTGGCTGCTGCCAGTGCCATAGGTCGATGTATCAGTGCATCTCTAGTAATTATAGATAAAGAATATGAGAATATTTTTACACCATAAAAGTCTGCATGAACCACTAAAATCTGCAGTATCGGCGATACTCTACATAAAAATAAAATAATAAAAAACATATACATTTAATATAGTTTTAATTCAGTCCTTATCGTTTCTTGGGATGAAACACCAAGTGTATAAAGCCATGAAAAGGGTCACGGTATCTGTGCAAACCGTACTTCACTGAGCTTCACAAGAAAATATTTTGCAAGTCACGTCATATTTTCGAAATAGGGATTAATTCACACTATCGTTTCAAGTAGTAACGGTTTCCGTTCACCTTTTTTGCAATATTTGCAGCTCCTTTGCATATCTAACAGGAAATGTGAGAGGATAGCAGGACAAAAGTGATGACTAAGCATTAGTAATAATTTCATGGAATCGTATCAGCACTGTCAACACAAGGAATGACCTGCATGTGTTACCGATACGGATTAACTCTTAAACCAGGAGTTTAAGCAACTATTTGGATATCAAAGGAGTTCTTAGATACGTGATGCAACACCTCGCTTGATTTATGGCTGTTGTTGTTTTTCCACTTTCCTTTTGAGGAAAATAAAACTTTAAATCAACAGTGAAGAAGTTGTGCTTCGTGAGTAAACAACACTTTCCTTGCATTTGCAAATACAGTCCAAACAGACGACAACAGGTCCAACAAGGTGCTAAATCCTCCTTCATTATGTTGTGAAGTTGTTTTAAGCAGCGGGGCAACTTAAAAGTTCACTTACCTGATCTTCGTGATCACCTGTAGCGGAAGAAGCCATATTGAAGAAGGTGTGTAGCGCAGCTGGTCCGGTTCACAGGTAAGTTTATTTACAACAAATTCACCCCGAGTCCAAATAGTCGCTTAAAAAGAGGTGACATTTGCTTACAGATTCACTTTCTCACTAAACGTGCACCTCCAAGGAGTCCCTAAAGCGGCCAGGGAGCAGGAAGGGGGCGGTGTAAGTTCTTCGGAAACGGTAAAAAGTCCAGGTGCAGCGGTGGAGCGGTATGCAGATTCAGCCTGGAGCTACGCTCAGACGACGCAGAAGGAGACCCGACACAAGGGGGCAGCATTACCACCATAATCATTTGCAGTATCCTAGCTTGCCATATTATGTATGCATTGGTAAAAATATGGCGCAGGCGATAATATCAGTGAATACACGTTTGGAAAACTCGCATATATATTATTTTAGGACTAATATTCAATATATATATTTTCAGAGATGCCAGAAATTTGGAAATAAATGATTAAGTTAATGTGATTTTTTTTCCCCAGACGTCCTATGTGGCAAATTGAAATCAAATAATGGATGATACTTATCAAATGTATTTGTATAAAATATAGGAAAGCCCATTCAAAGCCCATTGGGTTGTTCATTCATTCATTCATTCATTTTATTTTATTTATATAGGCGCACATTGTTGTACATTATATTAATAAATTCTGGTGTTTTATGTTTAAAGTGTTCATTATTTTTCAATCAGCCAAATATTTTCTAGAATAAAGATCCATAAAGGAAATCACACAGCCACACACACAACATAAGGAGCTAAATTATGAATAAATAACTAAAGTCAATTCACCTCCCTTTCTTATTGAAAAATAGAAATATGGAGCCAGTGATCAAGTTCTTTCATGGATAAGGAAAAAAAATAGGTGAATATGATGGGCCATCTTCTAAATTAGTGACCATTTCAAAATTTGTGTGGCTATAATAGAATTTTTCAAATTAATGGTTTTAAAAGGACAAACAAGCAAACTGCTGAAACAACTATTAAATATACGACTACATAAAAATCTAAAGTATATTATAAAAACCTTAAAAGAACCAGACTCTTTGTCTCAACATAATTCCTTATGGGGAAATCAGTTTCTTGCACCAGGAAGAGGAATTAGTGCAAATAAACTCTGGGCTTGAAAAGATAAGAGATCAGTATGATCCAAATTCTAATGCAATCATGTTTTTTCAGGAACTGAAACTTTATTTCAATCAGAATAGATTTGCTGACATTTCTACCACCAAGCTTTGTAAAAGCACATCAGCACTCCTGACATACCAGTTTTATGTGAGAATTTCATAATGTGTTGAGACCCTGCTCATCAAAAAGTTCACATCATAAGCGAATGCATGGAACAAAGATTTAGACAGAGAAATTTCCAAGCATAGGATTAATAGTCAGGAGTGTGAATAGTAAATGCAAACACGTTACTGCTGCCAAGTTAAGTCATTAGAATGAAAACAGAAGTTTTTACTTAACGTGTGGAAGCTAAATGAACACAGTTTCACCCTGATGGTTCTGCACAGTGTAACAGTTTGCTTAAAGAACAACAAAGAAAAACATTTGAGCTTTTTTGGACCTGCGTACCTACATTAGCACTGCAAAGGCTGTTTTGAAAACAATGTGTCAATCACTAATTGAGACTTACGATAAATATGGGCCCTGCAGACACATGCTGCGCTTTGTTTTCATTCTTTTATATTCGCCCGAGAAAGGATTAGTCTATTGTTACATTTCAGAATAAAATAAAAGCAAATGATTGCATTGACTTTGAACAAAAAAAAAAATATGCAAAGTAAATTCAATAATTCTTTATTTAAACAATGGTGCCCGTTACCTCAAACCTCTCGACTGATGTTTCTTTATAAAATTCATTTTTCATTTTCAAGCCTCTTATTCACTCTGTAATTTCCTGATTCCTGCAGGGAAAGACTTCCTCACAACATGACCTTTTCATATGGAGCAGACCAATAAAGGCATCTTGGATCACAATTAGGTCAGTGTTTAACATTTGATCACATTAGAAATGTGATATTTCTGCTTTCAGGTTGAAACCTACAACCTGAAAACACCTGCTTGGTGGTAGGTAGAGAGGGGTACATCCTCGCCCTTTGTTCTCAAGAGCGAAGAAACAGTCTGAGGTGAAAAAGTGAAGGAAGTCAAAGAAGAGGGAGATGGGGGTGAAAGAAAGGTAACAAAAAAAAGGTGAGTATGAAAGAAAGGTACAGAATAGAAGGGTGGAGAAGAGGGAGAAAACGAGAGAACAGAAGGTAGGAGGGAGTCGATGAGGAAGAGAATTGTACACAAGAAAGGGAGAGAGGTAAGAGTGGAGAGGATGGATAGTTTGGGTAGGAGAGAGTGGAAAGTATTACTGGAGCAGGAAAATATACTGGTTTTTAATAATGAACATCTTAAAGTGAGTTCCAAGAGCCTTTTTACTTCCTGTTCTCCCTCTTTCTGTGCTAAGCTTATCTGACAAGCATGTTTACAAGTCAGTCAAAATATACACAAATTCAGATTATCTTGGCATACATCCACAAAGGGGTTCAATAAAAAAAAAAAGAAAAAAAAAAGAAATGCAAAAGCACTGCTTCAACTTCTACAACAAATTAGATATAAATTAGCTGTGAACTTAAAGTGTCAGTGTTCTGCCTACCTTACCTTTTAATGCTGCTGAAATCAGTGTTTCTTACTGCTGAACTCTTGAAAGCTGTGATGTATAGACTGGAAATGATTCACTTGATTGCCCTTTAATACAGCTGTTGAAGCACGACACGTGTTTGTTCCTGCTATGTTTGAAAGCAACACATGAGGGCGGTGTTGAGCCACAGCAGAAATGTTCATCTGTAATCAAACTTGATATGAAGTCCTGGAGACCACATACAAACAGGCCTCAGAGTCAGGCAGCGGCGGCATGAATTTATATACACTGCTTGTTTTGCTTTTGTTTTCAGTTCACCTTCCATAATGCATCCCCCCCCCAGTTTATTCTTATTAGAGTCTACCAAGTTCACCAAACCCATTTCCTCAACTTAAGTGACCTTTCAACCTTTAACTGGAACTTGATAATTCACTTGAGCTATAACGTAAGTGAATTGGTGCCAACAAAACCGCATCATCTCAGTGCTCTACAATGTTGTTTAAAAAAGGAAGACCACCCCCCCCCCCCCAAAAAAAGCAGCATTAAAACCAATGTTTAAGTCACCATTCTATAAAGTTTAACAGATAATGGAAAATAAGACAAAAAAGACTAGTAGTCAAGTTGTTTATTCCGGTTACTGGATTTTAGCATAAAGTTGGTCAATCTGTGACTGGAAGAGGTTTTTGAGCTCAGCCCGCTTGGCTTTAAGGGTGGGGGTTAACAGGCCATTCTCAATGGTGAATTGCTCAGGATGGAGGTGCACATCTTTAACCTGCATGAGTAAGTAAAATGGAAAACGTTAGCCATGAAAGAAAGCAAATTAATGTTACATTTCTGAAGTTATGGCACATATTGTAAACCAAGGATTAACAGGCTATAGTAATTAAGAAAACTGACATTTTGGGGCACATGAGAAGAATGAGCTGATATTGGACATTTTAACCATTAGAGGGTGATAAAAGCCAGGTTACTGAGAAGTGCAGAAAACCTCCAAAAAGGTGTTGATAATGTGGATAACAGCCAACTTCCAGAGACATTAGACAGCCGTTTCATTTCCGTAATAAAGGATGAGTCATCACCTGCTCAAAAGACTTGAGTCCTGCTTCTTTTCCTAGTTTGGTCATGTCTGAAATAATGGCTTTCTTAACTTCCTGCAGACGAAGACAAAAACAAATTTTCAGCAAGTCATTTCAAGTTTATACGATTGTGTTACAAAACTTGCAAGAGACAAAAACATTACAGGGATCTTGCAGAGTTCTTCAATGGAACCATGGAAGCCAAGATTTTTAGCAAAACCTGGCAGGACTTCAGGATCAGGGACCACAACGGCAACCAGGCAAGACTAGAAACAAAGAAGGCAGTGTAGTCTAGGTGAATTGTATCCACTGTATATACATGGCAAAGGTGCTCAAAGATTTACCTGTAGACTGTCTCCATGCACAAACACTTGTGCCACTGGTGCACTGCGTACATACACATTCTCAATCTTCTCTGGTGCGATGTACTCTCCTTGAGCCAGCTTGAAGATGTTCTTCTTCCGATCAATAATCTTGAGAACTCCACTCTGCCATAAACAGAAGACAGGCCAGATCAGAGAAGGAGAGTGTGATTTGAACTGTTGTGTGTCCTTACGTCTCATTAAAATAATGGTCCACATCTGGGAAAGCATTGTTCCTGAGCTTCAAGTAAACATTTTTAAATGGAAGTTATGTTGGTTTCTTGGTAAGAGTTCATTGAAAACCAATACCACTCCAAAAGCTACAGCCTGCAGGAAAAACAAAAAAAATCAAACCCATTCTGTTCACCAGTACTTCTAAAGTGAAGGAGCTTGTATGTTATTAGATTTAATTTTACCCAAACAACTTTTTTTTCCCCTCCCTATATTAAAACAGATGCAACTTTCCCCCTAAATCCCCAGTATTTTCAAAAAGTCAGCCATCACTTGCTCAAGATTTACATTTAGTTGACAGATAAATGAGTTGCTGGATGTCTTCACTAAACTTAACATGCAAGAGAACAAGCACATTTCCTCAAGGTCAGTCTGGTCCTTTTAAATGGCAGAACCTCAAGAAATCCCCTACATTCTTGTCAGGCAGTGTAACCATCATGTCTTCCGGGGCAAGCAGTGAAAAGAAAAAAAACAAAACTAATTTAGTAGCTCACTTATAAGAGCCTTTGAGCTCTTAAACTCTGATTCCACCTCATTCTTTTCTACTAAACTTTACTTTGTGTTCCATATGATGGGTACATGGAAGGACAGCATGTGGTCGTACTTTTAGTCAGACTTAAAAATGGCTTGACTATTTACCGGAAGCCATTTCCCAACGTCTCCAGTATGGAGCCAACCCTCTTCATCCAAGGCCTCTGCAGTCCTCTCTGGATCTTTTAAGTACCCCTTGAACACATTCCTGCCCTGGATACAGACCTGGAAAGAAAAAGTAATGAAATTACAGGATTAGTAGGACATTCAATTTTTTTTTTTTTTTTTTTTTTTTTTTTTTTTTAATTTAACCCATCCATGCATTTATCCACTTTTCCCCTTTAAAAAACAAAAAACAAAAACCAGTTCAAAGTAAACTATTGCCCACCCACCCGTTTTAATTCATGAGAAAACTGATGCAGAACTATATGGTTAACTATAGGCTACAACTTAGTCCATTTACTTTTCAGACAAGTGATGATGTTTAAAGACTTACTCACTCTTTGAGAACATGCTCAGATAAATTACTGAACTTACCTCAGATTAAACTGCTCTTGCTGCAGGTTTAAATATCCCAAAGCCTCACTGTCTGAAATGCAACAAACCTACCTCTCCTTCACCATTTGAAGCAAAGTAGTTCATATCTTCAACATCCACCAACTTCACAAAATTGCAAGGCAACGGCACCCCAACATGACCTGTAGGAGGAGGAACAAAAAACAACACTGAAGCCAAATATTTAAGATGAAAATAACATTTAAACACAAAATGTCAGTGAAAAGTGGGAAGTTATAAGAGCCAAAAATGATAAACTCAGCATGCTTCTGAGCCATGTACCTGCAGTGGCATCACATGGCATGGTGAACGTGCAGCTGGCTGTGCACTCTGTCTGACCATACCCCTCAAAGATCTAAGGGGACCAATAAAACAAGTGAACACTGTAATCACGTAATCTTAAATCTGTAAGATACCATTGTGGAGCCTCCTGTTCCTTGACCTAATTCACTTTTAATGATGTTATTTTAAAAAGATGTGCATGTTTACAGGAAAACAACATGTACCAAAGCCCTTGAAAGTCTAGTAAACACCATCTTATAGTACATTTCAATATCAAGAGACTACCTGAGTCAGAAATCTGAATACAAACTACACACACACAGGATTAAAGTGTTTATTACCTGGCAACCCAGAGCAGCTCTGAGAAATTTGAGAACAGAGGGAGATATGGGTGCCGCTCCAGTCACCATGACCCTCACACGCCCCCCTAGAGAGTCCTAAAAGAAAGGTTGAGCACATATACTTTTAGTGAATGCATTGCAGCTTTTGAATATTTAAGGGGAAGGTTACACCAACTAGGAGATCAGGGGGTCCTCCCCGTGAATGCAAAATCCCAAAACATCACCATTTCCTCATGAACCGTGTCCCCTTTTTGCACAGTGAATTACCAATTGACAATTCAACATGCAGTCAGTGACTTTATTAGTTACACCTTGCTAGTACAGGGTTGGATCCCCTTCTTAATTCTTTATGCCATACAGTCTAGTCAAGATTATGGTCAATATTGGCATGACAGTGTCACAAGCTTGCTGCAGATTTTTCAGTCACACATCCATGATATCCTGTTCCACATCCCAAAGGTGGATGGGTTGGGATCTAGTGACTGGAGGATATTTGACATCAGTGAATCCACCGTCATGTTCAGTTTGAGATGATTTGCGCTTTATGACATTGTGTGTTATTCTGCTGGAAGCTGTGGGATGCACAAGAACTAGGCTGTGATGTATAAACAATGCTCAGTTAGTAACAAAGGACCCAAAGCGTGCAAAGAAAATATCCACTATTTAATTACAGCACCTGAACTGTTGATACAAGACAATGTGGATCCATGCTTTCATGTTATTTCTGTTAAATTCTGAGCCTACCATTGCAACAGAAACCAGGACCCATTAGACCAGGTAACATTTTTTCCAGTCCGATTTTGGTAATTTCTGTGTAAATTGTAGCCTCAGATACCTTTTCTTAGTGACGGGACTGTTGCTTGCTACTGTAGCCCATCTGCTTCAAGGTTAAACATGCTGTGTGTTCAGAGATGGTCTAGTGCAGCTTGGTTGTATTGAGTGGTTATTTGACTTACCATTTCCTTCCTATCAGCTCACAGCTGACATTAACAAGGCATTTTCACCCAGAGAACAGCTGCTCACGGGATTTAGAATGATCCTTTTTTTGGACCATTTACATCCCGAAGATGACAGTGTGGGGGAGGGAGAAAAAAAAAAAAAAAAAGATCCCAGCATTTCTGCAGTTTCTGAAATACTAAGAGCAGTCTTGTCTGGCACCAAGAATTATGCCACGTTCACAGAATTTTTAAAAAACACCTTCCTTCCCCTTAAAGATCATCAGTTTGAACTTCAGCAAGACTTACTGAACTGCGTGCATAAATGCATGGCTACTGCCATGTGACTGGCTCATCAGATGTTTGCCTTAAGCAGCTGTTCAGCTGCACTTAATTAAGTGGCCAGTGAGTGCACACAAGTAATTTACTCTGCTGCTTGTGTTTTTATTAGGTGTGCGTCCCTTGAGAACTACAGCTATTCAAACAGAAGCAGTACCTGGACTTTGTTGAAGATGAGCTTGTCCCATATGCTGTTCTTCCTGATGATGCCATCCTTCACCTCTGCATATTTCCTCTCCACTGCAAAGTTCAATAGCCATTTCTTGAAAGGTGTAGCGGCTCCGCTCTGAACCTAAAAGTCAAAAAGAAAATTTGTGCACTTGATATCAATCAAACTGGAGTTGTGCTGTGTTATTTTAATTCTTTGCAGTAGATTTAAAAGGAATGTGAGCCGTTTAGCTTAAACACATACACCCACCTTGTCATAGATACGGTTGAGAAGTCGAGGCACAACTGGAAAGAGGGTGGGCTGCAGTGTTTTCATGTCATCTGGCAGCAGTTTGATGTCACCCTGGAAGAATCCCACCTTAGCTCCAGCACCAAAGACCACTGTCTGCAAGATACAAAACAAAGTTAGCACACCTAAAGAGAACTTTCTGAATGATGATCAAGTCTGGACCTTACCTGCACGACTCTCTCAAACATGTGTGCCAATGGCAGGAATGAAATGGTGACATCCTGGGTGTTTGGAATAATCGATACCTGCATTTACACAAAAGCTCTGTCAGCACTAATTTTCACTCATTTGCACGAGTTTCTCCTCCCAACATTTAGAATGGGGAAAGAAAAAAAAAAAAAATCAATAAAAAAACTCCATTTTTCATGTACCTCAATGGTTTTGAGTACACCTGCAGCATCGGCAACCACGTTCTCATGGGTCAGCATTGCTCCCTTGGGATTTCCTGACAAATGAGTACAATTATTTACCCTTCAAAGCCTAAACATCAAACGCAGTGCTATCCACTTCTCCCAAAATGTTTTCACACCATTTCCTTCACAACTGCTTTGAATAATAGGCCAGGAAGAACATGATGTTTTCCTTACATGCTTCCATCATGATACCAAGGCACGTTTCCTAAAGATTGTTTGGCAACATTTCTAGGGATTTGAGTCATTTTATGAGCAATTCATTAGGTGCAGGTTCCCCCCAAAAAACAACCCCCCCAGCAAATACAATTATTTGTCAAATATACATCCTGGCTGCAGGCTAACGAGATATGTACATTTAGAAAACATTTGATGTTGCTATAGGATCAGTCAGGATAATAAACACCTCATTTCTTCCTGCTAGCGACATAATATTCATAAAAAGGGGTTAAAAGTTTCCCCTCAAACAGCTGTCAACACATTTTACTTCAAACCACAAATGTTAACTTCATGTTTGTACCCATGGGAAGTCCAGTGAGTCACCAAATTTGGTGCAAAATAATTTTATAGCAATCCTTCCAAAGGGTTCCCACCCCCACTAAGACCAAGTTTGCCATCCTTCCCATATTGTGGCTAATTATCACCTTCATCATTGCCACTTTGTCTTGTTATATTAAAATTTGGATTCAACTTTCATCAAGTTTAAGTTTCCTAAATGAATTAATTCCTGCAGGAAATGACTTTGATAATCTTAAGTAAAACCATTACCTGTTGTGCCGCTGGTGAAACAAACAATGCTGAGGTCCTCTGGCTTCGGTGGCTGTTGGAACATGAAATCAATTCATCAGAACAGTGTGCAACGTTTTTAAGACTCAAATGAATTTCATTACATGGCTGTATCAGAAACTTACGATTGGCTTTTGAGGATTACTTTTCCCCAGTGCCTGGAGAATAAAAACAAAGCATGTTTTCAATAATGCTCAGTGTCTTCTAGCAGTTTTAGTACAGATCCTAAATGTTCGTTCCCAAGCGAGGACAAAACAAAAGCAATGACTCATCTGTAACCACTATTTGTGCTCAGCGGGCATTACCTCCATTTCCTCCAAGGATACAATGTTCACACCACACTTTTCTCCTCGTTCGACCAACTCTGAGTTGAAAGAGTCCATAATGATGATGGTTTTGAGGACTGGAGTCTGGCCTTTCTCCCGATTCTGGAGGAGTGTTTCTGCTTTCTTTTGATTGTCACAAAGCACTATGGAAAGCTCAGCTGAAACCGAGGAAAAACATCAGTTGGACTCACATTAAATTAGAGGGCTATTGTTCAAATTGAAACCAGTACAATTTGAGACAATCAAATGCCTCAATCTAATGTCACTTATAATAAATTGTTCAGAACTAAATCAGAAAATCAAAAGCAAAATATGTTTGAAGGAGCACATTGAAAAAGAAAAGAGATTAATGGAAAGTCACAGATCCCTGTAGGGATCAGGGAGATACCGGACTTCTACCCAGCTCTAATTAGCAGAATTGGATTCAAAGAGAA
Organism: Oreochromis niloticus; assembly: GCF_001858045.2. NCBI lineage: Eukaryota > Metazoa > Chordata > Actinopteri > Cichliformes > Cichlidae > Oreochromis > Oreochromis niloticus. The sequence continues at coordinate 6,723,270 of NC_031973.2, forward strand.
ACTCCAATTACCTCGGTCGATAATGAACACAAGAGCCTCAGGACCCAGCGTGTCGTACAGGGGAACAACTACCATTGAATAGGTGTAACACGCCAGTTCACCAATGATCCACTGCAAGTGACCAATGAAACAGTAAGACATTTGCAGCATGTTGATCACACTGAAAAGACAAAAAAAAAAAAAAAAAAAAAAAAAATCTAAACTTCACTGACCTCAGGTCTGTTCTGAGCAAAGATACCAACAAAGGTGTTGGAGTTTGGCTTCAAACCCCTATGAATAAGCCCAGATCCCAGGTGCTCTGCTCTGTCAGACACCTTTTGGAGAGGGAAAAAAAAAAAAAAAAAAAAAAAAAAAAAAAAAAAAAAAAAAGTGAGTATGAACTGAAATTCACAACCGGTGTTAATGTTTCCCCCCAGATGCTGATCCTTTTACCTGTCGGTACTTCAGCCACTGGTATGGTCTTCCTAGTTTTCTGTAGCCTAAACATGGTCCATTACCTGGAACAACAAGAGATTTAACGCGAGTTTCACAACACTGTCAAGGTGCTTAAAGGAATGCAATCAATATCCATCTAGTACAAAAGAGTTAACTAGTTTATGCATATACTCAAGAAGTTTTTCATTTTCACTTGTTTGCTTTAGGACCAAGCAGCATCTAGTTTCTGAGTTTTCCCTTTAGAAGCATTTTTCCTGCTTGGAAAAACTGTCTCGTTAAACGGAGCATGAATGCTTTATGCTACACATTTTATGCCGTGTTCAGCACAAGAGTTATCCCATTTATGAGCCTGACTAGTAATTTAGTTTATTGTGATTTCCTCTTTAGCAAGTCCTCGCTCTACGTCACCCTTCCGCAATTAAGACACCTGTCAGCGTTGTTGAGAAGAGGGCGTGCCCAAAAGCATATAACAGGGCTGTCGACACAGTAGTCAGCCCCTTTTATTCCAGTGAACTTCACATGAACACTTAAATTTACATAGCTTTCTTTTGTTTTTAGTTACCAAATCTTTAACTTTTTTTATGATATCAGTTTTAAACTGTTACACCTTTTAATGTTTATAAAGGGTACCGGTGTTTGAAATTAACATGTTTGGATTTATACAGATGAAGTATGAACAGCACAGCCTCTATGACTGTTTGTTGCATTTATTCCTTACAAATGGCACATTTTCACCATCCACACACATCACTCATACTCTGCATATTCATTACTACCAAAAGAGTGTTTAGCTTAAACCTGCAGCATACATATAGTAGTTAAGTCAGATTGAGGTTGGATCATGTTTTTTTTTTTTGTTTGTTTGTTTTTTAAAACTTTAACCACCAAGTATAAGGGACAGGTAGATGCCAACTTTAAGACTGGAAAACTTTCTTAGGTCTTGGGTTAATTAAATCATTTTGTATGTTATCAGGTTTTAATCCATATCCAAAATAAGATAACCAGAACTGTGGATAACATGAACTGATAACATGAACTGATAACATTGTAATCTTTGCCATTTCTACCACCCAGCTTTATCAAGGCAGACGAAAAACATGCTCACCAAACCTCAAAAGAAAGCTGGGCAACATTAGGATTTGTTTTGTAAAAGATGCATATGACTGATCCAGTGATATTACCTGAAACCTTCAGACCCCTCTGAAAAACCTCATAGAGTGTCTTTGCATCTTTGTAGTAATATGATATCAGGTTGTTGTTATCCTCCAACAAAGCAGACTTTCTTGCACCATCCTAAGGATTTCAAACAGAGATGCTGTGACATTGTGCAGCAGATTATGCACCAATTTAACTGTCATATTTGACAATATCTACAGTTTGCTGACTTTTACCTTGATACCCATAGTTTGGCAGTTGAGGTCAGTGGGGGACCGGATGGGACTTGGTCGAGTGTTCAGGTAAAATAGGGCGGCAGCGGCCAAAGCGAACAAGGAGACAATTATAGGGGTTGGGAGTGGGGAGAACAGGAAGTGGAAGATGAAGTCCATGGTGGAGAGTCTGCAGGGATACAGAACAATGTTGTGGATTTATAAAGATTTAGACGTCCAGGTCTTTACTATTTGATCAAATGCAAGTCAAGTTTCTTTAAAAGCTAAACTATACTGTACATCATTGTGATGCATCTGGGCTCCTTCACACTGCTCTCGATATTGTGCCCATAAATCAAGTTCAAAGTCAACATGAATTGTGCAAGTTATCCTAATCACTCAAGTTAGAGTCCAACCCATAAAAAGGTCAAGAGAGAATTACAGCCCGTACAGTGTAAAGACAGTAAGTGCTGCAGAATATTTACAAACACCTGAAATGAGAAGAACATAAATCCATCTTTAATGGCAATTTTACTTTAAGCATAGGAAGGTTTCTTGACCGTTGTGACAACCTGCTGAACTGCACTTAGGTAAAGATGTTAATTAAGGTAAAGATGTTAATTAAGACAGCTGTGAACAGTCAAGCAAGTGCATTTAAAAATATTTTACCTTTTGTGCAACAAATCTATTGACACATATATAATCAGATTTTTAAGAACAGGTCCTAAATTTAATGATAGTTTAGAAATTAACCAACATAATTGGAAATACAACAGGTTCTCCTACCTGCTGCTGGTCCTTAGAGGTGCGTGGTGTGTGCGCACAGCAGATCCTCTTCCTCTGCTCTGAAGGGCAACACAGAGAATAAGAACCCATAAAAATGCACGAGCATGAGACTTCAAAACCTTTGAACCTTGACCACCATCACCTCCGCTGATAAAAAAAGAACATGATCACAGAGATCAAAACCTGTGTTGTATTAAAGTGTACATTGTGCAATTTATTAAACTACCTTTCAACAAGCTCTTACAACCACAAAATTTATTTGATTTCTGTCCAGATAGATAAAACTTTTATGTGTGTACACTTGGAAGTGCAAGAGGTTGCACGTGGTGAAAGGGCACTATTCTTATCTCCCATTTATCAAGCTCAAAATCCCTACTTTTTAATTCTTCCATGAGTTTAAATCCCATAGGTTAACCTTGGATATTGTCACACAGCACTTTTCTTCCCCCAAAAGACAGTACAAGGTGTATTGCATAGTGTTGAAATCAGGAAAGAGATTAGATAAAAGGAAACACCACCTCACATTTGCTCATCTTATCATCAGGTTACAGTCAGTAATGGTGAAATGAAACATCAAACAGCAATACTGAAGGATGCCAATTAATTCACTAAATTATCTGTGCAATTTCTCGCTCGTCAAACTTTTATCTGTGTGTACAGAACACCTGTTTGACAAACAATCGCCACACCTAGCTTTGTCAATTCACTTAAAGCAAGAAACACAGTGCTGAGCTTCTAACAGGTTTTCTTGTGTGAATGAGTTAATTTTGTCGGGCAGTAAGATGAAGGGAATAGGTTCATTAAAAGTTACCTGGTGGGATTAGCGGCAGTAGTTGGGGACCAGGCTGAGCTGGCTCACCCCCTGGAGAAAAAACAGCTGAAGCAAGCAACACCACTAATGTACAACCTGCCCACCTGCAGTCATTAGCACCTTAAACTGCACACAGGTGTGAGAACTCCTCTGCACAGAGCAAGGCTCGACCTGCCTCATCTGGCTCCTGCAGGGCTGCAGGAGCAGACAACACACCCGGGAGAGTTACAACAGTTTTCACTTTTCATTTCCCCGCTAAAAAAATCTTTATGAATTTAGCCCACATTCTTTAAATAAACCTGTCCTCCTTTCCTCTCCCTCTTTGCTATGTGTTTATTTGAAGTGGAAGCATGACTCTGTTAAAGGCAAAACAGATCAGGTTGAACTTTGACACTGGATTTATGATTGCAAGCAGTGACTACATGTGGACATAAATGTGGCACCAGTTGGATTTATTGGTCTATTGTAGTTGAAACCTAATCAAGTGCATATCTTGTTAATCAATAAAATCAAAAGTTAATCTTTGGTTAATTATGAATTCTTATGTGGATTGCTGAGTGTTTTCTGGATAAAAATATGAGCTACACAGAAGTAAAGTAAAGAGGCACAAATTCTACTATTTGAATTGTGTATCAACTAAAAGTTTTTTTGAATAGAGGATCAAACCACAAAAACAATAATAAACTTTCCCTCTCTATACCACCCTCTCCTCCTAGAATTTACATTTTCCCCTCCCTAACCAAATGTCCAGCATCACCAGTGAAGGTGCGTATTTAAGCTCTGTAACACGAAGCCACTAACAGGATGAGAGTGATGCTGAGGGGGGTATATTGCCGTGGCACGAGTCCAATGCTGGTGCTTCACTTCACACTTGTGTTAACTGCTGCTGCTAGCATCAGCAATGGCACCAATGGATCTCAGCCTCACAAGCTGCTCATTGCCTTCCAGGCTCCCTGGAACATGACCTTCCCTTTCAGCGCCCTGCGGCTGGGCTCAGCCATACAGATAGCTGTGGAGAAGGTGAACGCCAACCCCACCTTCCTGGGAAACATCAGTCTGGATTTTGTCTTCAAGGACACCGAGTGTAGTCCCAAAGAGTCCCTAGGAGCATTTATTCACCAGGTGTGGAAAGAAAAGGTGTCTGCGCTCTTTGGTCCAGCGTGTCCTGAAGAAGCTGAGGTATAATTCATGTGAAATTAATGTTTTTGATTATGTGAAATACATATCCTGCATAAGTTAAGAACACAATATAGGAACAATATTTGCATCTAATATAATATAAGAGCAGAAAGTATGGTTCTTTTTGATGTATTGTCAATCATCCTAAAAGTTTATAAAATTCCGTAAATAAAGAGCATTTGATGGTTTTTAAATGACTTTACCTGTATTTACTCTAACATTTTGTTATTGTATGCTAGACTCATTCAATACAGGAGCGTCAAACATATGACTTGTGGGCCAAATTGGCTCTTCAAGTGGTCCAGAATCGGCCATGGGAAGTCTCTGCAAAGACTGAAAATGACAGTAGAGGAGAGGATAAGATTCTGAGTTTTAGATTTATTTTGCAGCTGGAAGCTTTTGGATCAAACCATCAAAACAATTTGTTAAATTGACTGATTGAAGTCCAAGGTCTAATTATAGTCAGTTTTAAAGCCTTCTTATTACAACAATAACCTGCCATATCACACAATAGTAAACTAATCAGCACAAATTTACATTACTGACAAGAGATTGACTGAACATGGAAAACTGGAGAAATATTGCTTATATTATATTTCCTAAAACAAATCAGGCAATTTATCAGTTTAGTATATGGATGGGTCATGAAATATGACCATTTTCAAAAATTAATTGTACATCCATACACCCAAAGAAGGTGGTTGATTTTGCAGGTTATTAAGTAGTTGTTCCCCTCATCAGGGACTAGTTTATGTTATAAATCTCTTGGTGTTTCTAAAAAAAGACATTTTAGTTAAATAAAAACAGTCTGTGGTTGTAAGGCTTTGACGTTTTCCTTTTCAAGTTAATATTAATTCAATTGCTTTCCCATTTTCTGATAAGCCAACCCCTTTTGTGTTTTAAAAGAGTGTTTGTAAAAAAAAAAAATCTTACCCTTTAAATTTTACTTACTAAAACTGCTTTCCAGGTGACTGGTCTCATTGCGTCTAAATGGAACATCCCAATGTTTGGCTTTGTGGGACAATCGTCCAAAATGGATGACAGAGACATGTACGATTCCTACATCACTGTAATGCCCCCTCTTAGAAGAAGCGCCGAGGTCCTGGTGAAGACCTTGGAGTTCTTCGGGTGGAGTCACGTAGCTTTGATCGGCGGGGGATTGGACTCGAATACTTGGGACAAGGTTGATGCTTTGTGGAAAACGATTGAGAATCCTCTGCGAGCCAAATTCAAGCTGACTGCAGTGGTTAAATTTGACACCAGAAATCCCCAGTTAGTTCAACAGAATGTTAGGTACATCTCAAAGGTTGCTAGAGGTAAGAGAAATGTCTATGAGCAATTTGTAGCAAACTATGAAACCACTTTTTTGTCTGTCATCTGTTTCTGTTTAATTCCTTTTCTTTTTACTCTCTGCAATAGTTTGTCCTCTGTCTGCTTTTTGTTTGGCTTTTCTTTTCTGTTGTCTTGTTCCCTTTGTCCCATAATCTGAACCTGGTTTTGCTGGAGGTCTCTTTCACTTAAAAGGGAGCTCTTCCTCCCCACTGTTGCCTAGAGGATCTCTGTGATTCTACCTCTATTATTGAAGGGGTTTTACCTTAAAATAGAAGCACCTTGTTTTTGTGAACATCTTATTTGTTGTATAAATAAAATTTAATTGAATTCTAATTTCTTCATCCACCCTTCTTCAGTTATCGTGGTGCTATCGAACAAAGAGGATACTATGGCTCTCTTGTTGGAGGCTGAGAGTCAGGGTCTGATGAATGGCGACTACGTTTTCTTCCTGGTACAACATTTTGAGGTCAGTGGCACTGTGGTGAGTAAAACTTTCACAGCACAGTAAGAAAAATATTCAGCTGTGTAAATCACCAACAAATGGGGACACCAAGACAACAAAGCCTGAAAAGACACAGGAGAGGTAAGCTTTAATTAAATTCGTTATATCCTGAGAATATTTCTTATCAAACAAAAGTCAGGAACATTAATTATGTACAGCCTCCTGAATTTTTTTAATTAGTCCCAGAAATTCCAAAAATTAATTTTCCAATGACTCTGGAGTTGGATATGTTGTGTTTTAGAACTGTATTTATCAGGAAATCATGCACACATTATCTAAAACTAAAGGCTGAAATACAGTTTTAGTGCACATTTTGCTTTGTTTTTAAATAAAATAGCATCATAGCATCCGTCTTCCAGACTGAGTTAAATCTTTATGAGCCGTTAAAATTGATTAAAGGTGTTTATGGTAAATAGTAAATGGACTGATTTTTATATAGCGCTTTTCAACTCTCCTGGAGTACTCAAAGTGCTTATGCATCTACTGACGCATGTATTATTCATGTTAAACTTTTTTTCCTGAGCAGGATAACTTGTGGAAAAATGCCCTGAACAGCAGGATAGACCAGGTTGCCATAAGAGCTTTTGACATGGTGTTCATTATTGCCCAGAAATCCTACGAAGACTACGAGTATTATAATTTCTTTGAACAAGTTTTTGAAAGACTAAACGGACATCCGTTTCGGAGTAACCTAACATCTCAAAAAGAGGCAAGTAGGCACAGGGAACAGAAAATAAAAGCATAAATTTGATCGTGGAAAATACTGAACTTTCATATATTTATTTTACTGGTTCAATGTGTTTCAGGTTAGCCCATACTCTGCCTATCTGCATGACGCTGTGCTTTTGTACGCGATGGCACTGAAGGAAGCCCTGAAAGATGGCAAAGACCCTCATGATGGTCGGGAGTTATTACAGATCCTGAAAAAAAGAAGCAACTTTCAATTTTATGGTAGCTACACAATTCAATACCTGTATTTTAATTTTGACTCAGTGTAAAGTGCAAATATTGTTTTTTTATTTGGTTCTTGAAAGTCTTCTATATGCTTTAGTGAAGGAAATAATCAGTTTAGTGCTAACAGTTTGTTTTGTTGTTATAAATTTGGATAATGCTGATGGTCTGCTGATGTCAGCTGACCATCAGCAGACCATCAGCATTATCCATCAGCAATAAAGAGGATAATTCTGGGCCTGTTACAGTCTACAACTGTAGTTGTAGTCAACAGTCCAACAGTGTTAAAAAAAATGAATTAAATTTACCTTAATTGTATTTTTTTCAGATAACTCGCGTTATAGAGTTTGTCATCCAAGTTCAAATTTTACATCTAGAGGGGGAGGACAAAATTGTGTTTCCTCATCTCTACAAAAGTGAGACAATCTAGCTGTCGGCATTTTTTAACCTGCTGTAGTTAAAAGTAGTTTCATCTCTGGATGTAACACAGATTGATACTGAAATCAGATCCATGGGCAGAGGATGCGTGATACTGGATGTTTTGGGTGAATTGACTTTTAATAGGTTGTAGTTACACCCACAAACACTTTGTTAAAACAATAAAACTCAAGGGTGACACATAATGTTCTATGACACTTTGATTCACTAACAGATTGTCATTGCAGGAGCCTCTGGACTGGTCCATTTTGATGAAGAGGGAGAGAGAAATCTAGACTACTCAATTTATGACCTCCAGCACACAGGTGACATCACCAAGTTTGTCCCAATCCTCCATTTTGACAGTCACACCAAAAATATCAGGTACCAAATTGTTTTGTATCACATCTGTATGACAACAATCTTCAGTCACATCTCAATGATAACACAAAAAACACAACAGAGACATGGTAGTTATCAGAAAATCTGTTATTTCAGACCAACTTCAATGTTTGCGTCTGTGGTGTGGCCGAAAGGAAGACCTCCACCTGATGTGCCAGAATGTGGCTTCAACAATGAAATCTGTGAATGGGTGACTAATGGTAAAACTTATTCCTTATGGAATTAGATTTCAGTTTTTGTTTTTCATATGCCTATTGGGACTTCCACACCCATGTGTGGAAAGGCACAGGTAGAGAGAGCAGCAGCAACGTCCAAGCACAGAGCAGAGCTGATACAAAATACAGAGTGGACTTACTAGGTTGCAAAGTGGCTTGCAGATGTGAAGCAGATGTGGACATCCCTTAAGCAGCTTAAAAGCACAAATTATTTGAGTCTGCCATGATCAACCAGTGTGCTAGATTGCAGCTCAGCTTGACTTCACGCCTTACCTAAATTTTTCGTTTCAAACCACTAAGACTTTATTCTGTCTTTATTCTGTTTAAAGAAACTTTGATGTCTAACTGTCATCATAACTTACTGCTCTCACTGTACACAGACATTGCCCTGCTGGCTCTTCTTGCGACCTTCCCTGTTATTGGGGTACTGGCAGTTCTGAGCATTGGGGTGCTGGTGCTGCAGAAGTTACGACTCCAGACGAGGCTGGAAGACTCCTACTGGTGGATGATCAACTACAATGACATCACCATCATCAGGGAACCTACAGTAGGAGCATTCGACAGGTGTTGTCAAGTTAAACAATGATAAGTGTACAAGATTTCACATGTGGTTTTTTTTTCCTTCAGGGAAATCAGGGTATGTCTCTAAGCAATTCAGGTACTCATATTGGGAGCGGTAGCTCTCAGGCCAGTTTATCCACCAACAGCTACGACCTGAGGGACAAAGCAGGCAAAGAACATATCTACACCACCATAGGCCTCTACCAGGTAGTAGTTTTATTCTGAGTTTACAGTGAGCCTGTGTAACTTTTGGGACTATATTAAGGTTAAAGGTAGAGAAGGATGGTATCTCTTTTTTCCAACACAAAACTTAAAGCCACACAACCGGAGCTAAAGCAGTCTTTATGGCTTCTGCTCTTTGTTTTGCTTCTGGCAGTCTCAGTTCACCTATATTGAGGACAGAATACCTGATCCATTACGTGTACATGTTAAACATAATGATAACATAGGGCATGTTTTAGACAAACACAGAATATACGTGTAATTCAAATCACATTCAAATTCAAAATTGACTTGAATAAATGTGAATTGCAGTTTGAGTATCATATAGGCTTTTATGAATTCAGTTAACAAGCTTATTGTCTGAATGGCTAGTTTCAAATATTATTTAAATATTATTTAATGTAAATGCAAAAGAAAATGTATCAAAATATGAATTATAAAGAAAGCTTTTAATGCTTATGTAATTAACTTTTTATTTTATTTTTTAAATAAAGAGGTGTTTTTTTTTCTTTACTTAGTATGACTTTAAGATATGTATATTTCTAAAGTTTTTTGATTTTCATATAGGGAAATCAAGTGGCCATCAAATACACTGAGAACCCTGTTAGCTGTAATTTCCAAAAGCCTTCGATCATCGCAGAGTTCAATATGGTAAAGTTCCTAATTTTTTTCAAGATAAAACATAATTTACTTTTTATTTACTCTGAAAACTCTAACAGCCAAAAATCCAGGTGGACTGTATTTAACTGAACTACAACCTATTATTTTTTACTTCACTTTTTATTTATTTTGTACCTAACCTTCTTAAACTCTTCAAGACAGATGAAAGAGATGAAACATGAGAACTTGGTGCAATTTTTTGGTGCATGCATCGAACCACCAAACATTTGTTTGGTCTTTCAATACTGCAAGAAAGGTAGTTTGAAGGTCAGTGAAGTCCGAAGGTTCTTTTTTCAAAATGGATTGCATTGAAATTGAACATCTATCCATAAATAAACCTTTAACTTAAAAGTGAACTGTGTTGGCATATTTCTGCAGGATGTTCTTAAGGCTTCGGACGTTGACTTAGATGGGATGTTCAAGCTGTCTTTTGCATATGACATTGTCAATGTAAGTCTGTTTATTTACTGATTAAATTTCTTATTCTAATAACAATTTAAAAAATGTACTCAGGTCCATAGCAGGAACTTTATTAACAATAAAGTGACTAAGAAATTGTAAAAATAAATAAATAAAATAATTAAAACATATCTACAAAAAGAAACAGATGGCTGAATGAATTAATTTATTAATTAATCTTTTTATAAGTTCTGAATTAAATTAAAAAATCAATTGGAAATGTATTTTCACATTTTTAAAATAGACATCAAACTGTACTTATACCATTTTGGGGGGGGGGTTTACTTTTATATGTTAAAATTCTGAATATGTATTTTGTAATCTGAAATGTTTTACTATTTAAATCTTAAAATACTTAAATTGTTGTCCAGGGAATGGAGTTTATTCACAAGAGTAGCCTAAAATTTCACGGGAACCTGAAACCTAGCACATGTTTGGTGGATAGCCGACTACAAATCAAACTCTCTGGCTTTGGATTGTGGGAGTTTAAATATGGAAACAAAGGCAAGATGAACTCACTGGAAAACCCCAATTACGAAGGTCAGTGATGTGAAATCAGAATTTGTTGTAATAATCACTGTAATCCTAAATAAATTCACATGATGGAGAAGTAACACACAAGAATATGTTTTAGAGATGTACTGGATCGCCCCTGAGCTTCTCAGGCAGGTCGGTTCCCCGCTCAATGGAACACCCAAAGGTGATGTCTACAGCTTTGCCATCATAATGTGGGAACTAATGTACAACTCCAAAGCTGGTCCGTATCAGGACATCAATCTGGACCCCAAAGGTTGGCATGATTTCTTAACTGTCTTAACCTACAAATTTTTTGTCAACTCCCAAAATCAGTTACTGGCAATTCGGCACCATTAGAAGCATTTCTACTTCCATTTTCTTTTTGCACTGTAATTATCAGTCTATCCCAGTTTTGTAATGACTTTAAAATGTGATGGTTTCAACCAAGTTCTGAAGTATCTTTGTGGATTACTGAGTATATATGAAATAATGTAGCATTGGATTGAAGTACAAAGTTTTATGGCAATTTTTCCGGTATTATATTTTAGTCTGAACCAAAGTTGAAAGACATAGCCCATTAAATTCTAATGCTACATGTTCTTATAGAGATTATTATGCAGTTGAGGACACCTTTTCAAGGTGAACCCCTCCGACCAGTGCTGTCTGAGCAGCTGGTTGAAGAGAACATCAATGCACTGCTAAAAGCCTGCTGGAGTGAAAACCCTGACTACCGACCGCCATTTGGTTCTATACGGAGGCGGCTGAAAGACATTAGTCCAGACAAGTAATATCATACCCCTAAAATTTTATTTTATAAAGTTTTTGTGTAAAATCATATTCCACATTTTTATTTAAGTGAGACACAAATTTCCCATAATGCCCATAAATGTTAAAGTTCACAAGCTAAAACTTCCAAACGTCTTCAGTCTTACTCATATCTAAGTAAGATTTAACCTAACTAAATCCTCATTGCAAAAGAGTTAATGATGAATTTCTATCTTGTAGCCATGCAAACATTCTAGATAATATGGTGGACAAGTTGGAAAAGTATGCAAATCACCTGGAGGAGGTGGTGGAGGAGAGGACCAATCAGCTTACGGTGGAGAAAACTCGTGCAGACAAGCTCCTCGCCAGCATGTTGCCAAGGTACTTGATAAAAAAGGAACTATATATTTTTGTATTGCTATACTCAGTCAACCTTATCTTGTGGTTTTTTTTTCAATGATTTTAGATATATTGCTGAACAGCTGATGTCAGGGAAGTCAGTGGAGCCACAAAGCTATGACTTGGTCACCATCTTCTTTTCTGACATTGTCGGCTTCACTTCCATGTGCTCAGTCAGCTCTGCAATGGAAGTGGTAACATTCCTCAACGACCTCTACAGTCTCTTTGATGACATCATCAAGATGTACGATGTCTACAAAGTAAGTGACAGTGAACATACTGTGATCATAAAAAGCAAAGCAATACCATAGATATTTTAATAAATATTGACTTTCTTACCAAGACATGAGAATAGCTTTACCATTTCCTCCCATATTTACTGACTCAGCATCCAGTTAGATTATCTTATTAAGAAATGCAATTAAAAAAATTTAACCAGCAATGCAGAGAAATCATATCTGATTAAAAGCAAAATCTTAAAAGTTAAAACTTTAGAAAATGTATTTGCTATTACATGAAATCAAAGAAACAATTTACAATTATTTAATGGAAATTTTAATTTCCTTGAAATTTCAGGTATCTTTTTTCTGTTTGTGCTATGTTTTATTTTCTTCCAGCCTTATTTTATTTTAAAAATGTCATTTTCATCTTTACATTACAAGGTGGAAACAATTGGTGATGCATACATGGTGGCAAGTGGTCTACCTATCAGCAGTGGAAACTTGCATGCTTTGGAGATATCCACAATGGCGCTACATTTCTTGAGAGGCATAAAGGTGTTCAGAATCCGTCACATGCCAAATGAGAGCCTTGCAATTCGCATTGGGATACACTCTGGTAAGATACAGTAGCAATGGAGACCATGGCATTACAGAATTTGAAGGTCTTGAAAAGTACCCCAACTGGTTGGTGAGTGATTGCCGGAGGTTGGTGGCTGTTGCTGGGTAAAATTAGTCACAAAGAGAATGCTGCACAAAGAAAAATCCTTCTGATTATTTTGGTCACTAGCAGATTGCCACGGTTACCCGTAGTTTGCTTGGAAGATGCTGAACCACAAAGAGGTAGTGCAACTTCAAAAAGTGCAAAGCAAAACTGGAAATTGAGATTATTTGCCTTGAGTGTAAAAGTTGCACCTTTTAATATGTGTTGTTTTCACCAATAAGACACAACTTTTACGCTGAAGGCAAAACTTCTCTTTTTGGCTTGTGTTGCACTTCTCAGTTATTTGCAAATATATACAGAAAAGTTAGTGTGTTCCATACAAACTACTGGCAACCATGGAAATCGGCTAGTGACCAAAGCCATTGGACGGGGGCTTTTGGTCCAGGACTAATTTTTGGACCAATTTCACACTAGTCACTACCCTGCAATCTCCAGCAAACACTCACCAATTGGTCATGGAATACACATTTTTCCTTTGTCACCACTTGGCTAGCATATGGTCACTGACAAGCTCCTAGAGCTCTATTACTGAGACCTAAGTACAAGTGACAAGAAGTATGAACGACTTTGTAGTGGGAAAAATAGTTTGTACATTGAAAGTTCGAGTAATTTAAACAAAATCCATTCTGAATTTTAAAAATTTTGTAGGTCCAGTGGTTGCTGGAGTGGTAGGGACCACCATGCCTCGATACTGCCTCTTTGGTGACACAGTGAACACAGCTTCTCGCATGGAAAGCAACAGCTTACGTGAGTAAGCAGTTGAAATTTCAAAATTTAAACTCTGAATAACCCTGAAAAGATAAGATTTATGTAGTTGTGCTATGATTTGAAGTGACTATTGTCACTTTAATTTTTTAATAGGGCAGAAATGACAGTGCATTTTTCAGATAAACCAAAACTATTATGACTCAACTGATTTCTTGCTTCACTATAAGTTTGACAATTTTAGATTTCAGTCAACTAGTTTGGCTACTTTTGAATGGATCATCGTGGTATTGTTTATAAATGATAGATGCACAGTTTGGGTCTGAAGACCTGAAAGCAAAGTCAGTGCCAAAGTTCCACAAGACTGCATTCTTTCACATGACCAGCCAGGGCTGACCCCATTGGCTACAGAGAGACCAGTGGCTAGCATGCAGTGTCCTCGGTTTGTTAGATATATCCATCACTCATACGACAATAACAATCTACATCAAAGTTTATGTTGGGTGCAATGTATGAGAACGAAATGAAATTGACGATGAATTCTAATTATGTTGATAATCCCTTAATTTTTCATATTTCATTCGGTTCTGTACTTTGTGCTAATCTTCACGCTAATAGGCTACAGTAGTTGTGAAAATTAACTTGATGTGATGGTCTGTATTAACATGTTGGCATGATTAAACATGCAGAGCTGTTGAACTTACATGCAAAACTAGAGGTTTGTCTTGGTAAAGGTGCTTAAAATATCTCTTTAGAAGTATATGTGTTTCTCACATACAGCCTTGAAGATTCATGTATCTCAGTCCACAGCAGACATTCTTTTCCAGGCTGGATCATTTGAACTGGAAGAAAGAGGAGAAATTGAAATGAAGGTGAACAGTCTGCAATATTTTTTCCTTCGCAATGAAATAACAAAGATGTTAGGTTGACCAGCATGTCTTTCTCTTTGTGACAGGGTAAAGGGACTCAAAAGACATACTGGCTGCTGAACAGAGCTGGATTTAATCCTGTCTTCACTGACCGTGGTTCTTCACCAGTACAAACACAGGTACAGTCACAAATATATATATATATATATATATATATATATATATATATATATATATATATATATATATATATATATACATATATATATGTTGTATTGTATAATGACTTGTATTTTTATTGTTTTACTGTATTTTCTCCCATTGAAGAAACCAGGAGTGACCCGAGGTGAAGACAAAAGAGCCCCAAAAAACCTGACTGTACCTCCTATAACTGAACCCATGATGCCTCCAGTACACATTTAAAGAGAAAAGGCGCTTATTAATTAGCAGGGAATACTGAAAAAATTTATTTTAAGATATCAGTTTTTAACAGCTTTTAAAAAATGCCATGCAAGATGAGTTTGAGTCATCCATGTATAAAAAGAACTGGAGACAAAATGTGGATGGAGGCCAAAGTGAAAGTGCAGAACACAATGCGTGAACAGAGACTGCAGTTTGGATTGCAACAAATGTATTTAACAAAATGTAGTTCAAAGTCTTTATTCTTTGTGATTTAAGTATTTAGTGGATCCACTTTTGCACACAAGGCTGTAAATGATTTCAAAATGCTTAGTGTTCAATTCAAACTGTTTGTTGTGGCACATGTAGTCAGCTCTGACGTGCCTAAAGTTATCTCATAAGAAGATATTTTGTAAGCTAATCAAGCATTTCTAAATTATTCTTACAGCTGCAGAGCTGGTTGTTGTATTAACATCTGTCATCCAGCTGTGCACAGTTTGGCCACTGAGACCTGGAGAGAATAAATAAATCAGTAATTGAGTATTTTTCTATTATTGTCATATGACTATTTCACAAATAACTAAACTCAATCACTGCTGAGTTTGGTTAGACAACGTAAATCAGAAGTTTGATAATGCTTATTATCATCACAGAAAAATCAAATACCTGTGATTGACCTGTGATTGATCGCTGAAAAAAACACCTCTTCCTATTATAAAACACTCCATATAAACATGACAAGAAAACAATGAGATTTAAAATCTGTTTTCATTTTTCCTTTGAATAAATAAATCACACATCAGAGTTTTTATTTTCAGTGTAACATGAAATAAAGAAGACATTTTATAGTTGCTCTGGATTGTGTCATGGAAATAGAAAAATATGTCATATTATGTTTAGTCATGTACTCTGTTTGTTGTAGTGCTGTCAGACCAAAAATTTGGTTTTAATTTAAGGACTGAATGAAATTGTTTTTTGTTTTTTATGGTTTGGAACAAATGGAAAAAAATTCCTTTTCCTTCAAAATTTAATGAATCTTTATTGGAGGAAGGAGTGAAAAATCACACAAGGTTCAAAGCATCAATAAACATGCTAAATACAAATCATATTGGTGAGATAATGATCGCGTGGGGAGGAATATATTCATACGCTCCCTGAGTCCTGGGTGGCACTCCCCTCTGCGTTTGTGAGTTTATGGAAACTGATGATTTTGTTTTATAAAATTCTTGATCCACTGATGAAATCACAACATGTGTTTATCAGGACCACCAGCAGGATGAGCACTGAGACGCCTGTTAAAGGAGGGAGAAAAAAATTAACAGATCAAATCTCAGTGAATGAGAACCAAGTTTAAACACGATTAGCTGAGCTTAAGCCTTGAGAGGATGAGTTCATGTTAAACTTGAGTGGTTTTGCAGCTCATGTACAAAGCAATACACAGATTTAAACATTTCTAGTTAAACTCTATTTATTTAAAGCATAAAAGACCTTAGTTATCAAAATTTTTAATTGCTCAGATTATTTTTGTAGCGATTATGATCTGAATCAAAATTATCATCACATTGTTGTTTACCTGTTATGTGTCCATTATTAGAAGACTGATTACCTGTTAAAACAAAGACAGTACTGTTCATACTATACAATCAAGTGCATGAGTTGCTCTTTATTGATCTCAGTCATAAATATGCCACGTTTTACTCTACCTTTAATGTGAAATTCAGCAGTGAGGATCCCCCCATTCGGGTCTACCTCTGATGACAAACTCCTCACAGAGCAGGGGCTCTTCAGGAAAAAGCAACCATAGTTTCCTGTTTAGTTTGTTTTTTTACACTGTACTCAACTTGATGTTAAAGGTCAGTAGAAGAACTTGAAAAACAGCCAGTCAGAATATGAAATTATCTTTTTTGTTAGTAGAGAAAAGTCACTAATGTGGAATTGTTATTGCACAAAAAGTACTAAACTTTATAAAGACACAGAATTCAATGTTCTATGGATCTGTTATTTAGTTTATAATTGCATGGTGTCAAAGGTCAAAACATGGAGCTATGAGGAAGCTAGACTTAAAATGTATTGGCTAATGCTGCTAGCTTTGCAGTCTGCATCAGTCCATTGATATTGAGTTTAATCAGTTTAATCTAAAACGGTTTGGCCAGCCCAGATTAACCTGCAGGATTGTGAATACATCTGTTAAGTGATCTGCTGCCAGGGAAGAAATCAGGTAAGCCTGGGAGAAAATCAGCTCTCAGAGATGATGAGCTAAAGAAGACTGACTAAGACTCCTAAACTGTACTAGCCGAATTCCATTTAGATGTTTCAGGTTTTGTATCTGGTGCGTGTCAAACTTTGGAAATTAACAACAGAGCCACAGTTAATGTTATTAGTAACATCTGTGCTTTTTCTACTATGACATATAAAAAGAGCAATTGCAAAACAGCAACATGTAGATGGGAACGACTTCAGTGCTATAATGTTTTTGGTATCATTAAATAACAAAACACTCACTGGCTGACAGATGATCCTTTCTCCATCACACACCTGGACCTCACAGTGAAGCCAAACAGTGGACACCTTCTCCTGCCGCTGGAAGCGGAAAGAGTTGAACTTGAACATGGAGCGGCTGTCTTTGGCGTTCTCAAAAATAGTCACAGTGTTGTCAGAGGAGCAGCTGTTGGAAAACAGCAATTAAACATCCTATAAAACATAAAGAAGTGGGAACAAAATGTTCCTTAAGTTGAATTTAGCCTTTTGTGTTTTAGTACCTGTTAATGATGAGGCTCCACCTTTTCCTGTCTGTGGAGTAAGGTGAAGGAGTGGCCCAGCAGTTGTTTATCACAACTTTGAATCTTTGAGATGTAAAGGACAAATGTGGTTTGGAAGTCTGAGAGAATCGTACCTTTAAAACTACGAAAATAAACATACAAACATCTAAAGTCTACCTGTTACTTAGACCTTTTGCTTCGATGCCAATGAATACTTCAGAGCCGATCTCAGATGTATCAATCACATAGGGAGCGTCCTTGGCATACAGGAACTTTGAATTCTATGAAATATGGGACATTTTTTGTTTTTCAAGATGTCTGCAGTTTCTCATTTGCATCCAATGATCGTAGCGTGTACACGATAATACCTTCATTTATTAAAGACTATTTATAACAAAAACACACTGATAAAAAGCATTTATTACGTTAAACATGTTGATTCCACTGGGCGAATCTTTGAGCAGCTACTCACCGTGAACACATTCATAGACAACTGTGATCTAAAAGTGCCTATACTCCCATTGTTGACATAAACTGTAGCCACTCTGGAAAAAGCAGAGGGTTTAGTAAAAACGCTGCAAGTCATTGGGTCAGAAGGCACATATCATCCAGACAGCAGCTGTGATCGTCTCGTGTCCTGAACTGGTGCTTACCTTTGGCTGAAGACGGCATTATTAACCAGGTAGGCTGCTCGGTACGTGCAGCTGAAGGTGTAGTTCACAGGCTGGTTTCTGACTGTCAGTGAAGTATCGTTGGACACAATGGAGTTGTAGAAGATGTATTTGGGGTCTTTGCCGGGCATGTACTGTTGCATGAAGAGTATAAAATAATTTTATTAATTTTTGTTTAATAAACTGAGAGAAACTTCTCTGTATTTAAATCATATTATCTTCAAGGGATACTACAACCAAATTACAAAAAATAATGCAGCAGTATTAATACCTACATAGATCATTTTAATAGATCTTGGGATAACTTCAGGATGATTGCATTTTAGTGACCCTGTGTCTTGTTGATTGTCTGTTATTCCCAGTGCAATGCAACACAGCAAAAACCTGTTGAAATCTTTATTGACTCTAAATGTAATTGTTGCATTTGTGTATCTGTAAATATATATAATATATATATATATTTAATTAATTTATTTATTTTTTACTTTTAGGAGAAGTGTTTTATTCATTGTTTTCTCTGTACAAATTACATGTTATAGTTTGCATTCTGATGCACAGCATACTGATAATGTCTGTAATAATATGCTATCATTATATTTCCAGTCCCTGTCCTATGTCTGCAAAATAAAAAGTCAGTATTTCACCTTTCAATTCAGTTTTATTTATATGGTGCCAACAACACAACAACAGCTGCCTCAAGGTGCTTTGTATTGTAAGGTAAAGATGCTACAATAATCTCAGGTATTATCTCAAGAAAAACTGACAAAATTAATCTCTCTGCATGGCTGCATAGTACCCGTTATTATGGCCTACTTGGCATCTCACCTCAGACTGAGTCCCACAGTATGAGTGATTTTTGGGTGTGAGATCTGGGATGATGAAGCGGTAGTAACCTGGGCTGTGTATTCCATTGTAACAGACTCCACCGAGAGACAAGTGTTCAATCTCCCAGCCGTAAGGACAGTCTGGGACGTTGGCAATTATGGCATTAGGGAAACATGACACCATAACGTAATCTGAAGTAAAAATGAAAATAAAAAGAGAATATTATACACTTTACCTTACAGTTTATTTAATCATACTGTGACAGTAGTGGTTATGAATTCCTTCTTTGTTTTTCCTCTTGAGGTTTATTCACATTAAGGAATGATTTTCAAATATATATGAAAATAATTCATATGACATGGTTTTAGGATGCATGGTGATTTTTGCATTAAAAAACAATGACCAAAAAATCAACATATAAATGCTATAGAGGCATGTTAAATACATACTAATCTTTGTGTCAAAGTGTTTTTACCTGCTTTTTGGGGAATGCATGACCATGCAACAGGCAGCAGCATTAACAGTGCACTGACAAAAGCCATAGTGTGATGCTGCAGAGAAATTCAAGAATTATCAATAACAGGATAATGTGTAAAGCAAGTCTGAGAAAATATAACACATATGACACTTACCTGACAGAAGTAATGTCTTCAACCACCTTGAGGTCAGAGGTTCCTCATGGCTCTTTAGCAGTTTACCTGGAGTGGTGGTTCAAGAGCTAACAACTCTTGATAACCTAGGGAGGGATTTTATACTATCACAGGTAAGGCTAATCGACTTTCACCCATTCTCCTATCTCCACTTTTTCCCTTGGCAGGATGGGTTTAAGAGCTCTATTGTCAGCTTCTCACAAAAGCTCTCTGTCCTGCTCAGGCATTGACTTTCAAATGACCAAAGTCTCAAAGGATTAGCTCTCAGGGTTGTAGAGCCCCGTGTTAGAGACAGCTAATAGAGAATTCTTAAATTTATACATTGAAAACTATTATTTTTTGACAAGTGCAAAATTTAAAGCGAGTCTCTTTATGTGTGATCTCTCTATGTGTGATCAGTGTTGCTATTGTTGCAAAACTAATATTAACATCATGCACATAGATCCGTGTTAGCAAGTAAGCTAATGTTAGCCAGAAGGATGCAAGTTTTATCAAATTAAGCCCATCTGACCAAAACAACATGATTTATATAAAACTATACACTGCATGAAGACCACTAGTTGTGGACACTACTTTTTTGGAGTTTATGGAGGTTTTCCTTAGCCAAAAGTTAAGTTCGCCTGTAGGTGAGAGGGTAAAGCTCAGCTAAGCTAGACTACCAAGCTGCATTCTTACAATGTTAGGACTCAAGAAACATAACTTATAAACTTATAAAATGCTAAAATTTCACTTGCTTGCTTGGTTGTACTTTGCAGGAAGCGTTATCTTTGTCACATAATTTGTTTTTAAATAAAGTTGTCCGAAAACACCAATCTTGAGCCTACAAATAGGACTTCACAAACCAATGGGTGACATCACGGTGGTTACATCCACCTTTTGTACCATCTATGATTGGTACCTCTGTTAATAATGGTGGCCACGCCCTTAACTCCATACCTGGTAACATGATATGCTGCTGCTTACACGGGCAGGTAACTCTTGTAAAAAGGATTTTATATTTCACTGAAGCTTTTATATGGTTCAATAAAGGGTATAAAAATAGATAAATATGAAATAATAGAATAATAAAAGCTAACTTCACAAAAAACAATCACTTTTTATAGTTATAGATAGATCAGTTTTGTAATATACATCAGGTGAATATTTACAGAAATCTGGAGTAAAAAGAGAAATAGGCAGCTCGTTAAAATGTCTTCAAATTCTAAAATGGTTTTATTTCGTTTTATGCTAGAGGACAAAGCATTCAGGAATAGAAAACCGTTTAAGAAGCTAAATAGTGCAAACAGACATGTATAGATACCTCCAAAATGCGATTGTTGACTGTGATACGTGCCAACCTACAATGGTAACTTCTGTTCTTAAGTGGAGATGATAAGCCACTGTTTTGCAGCATTTGGCAATATAAGGTTTCTCAAAGTCTTGTGCCATTAGATATCGCTTTTGTCTCATTTGCCTTTCTTATGTGTGTGAAACGTGTGTTCTCACCGGCAGGTTTAGAACAGTCACACTGGCTTTTCCTGAAGCCTTATTAACTCTAGTTGTGATTAGTGACTGTTCATTATTTCTGGCATAAATTCTTCTTTGCCTTTTACATCCTGTTTATTCATAAAATCAAAAGGTTTGTCATAAAAGACACATCAATACCTTAATAAAACATCCTAAGACTTTCCAATCTTTCTTGTCATGAGGCTCTATTCACAGCACCAAATACCTCCTTGCAAAGACTTAATGATAAGCTCTGTAACACGATAGCAAAGAGGTTAGACACTAATGTCCTTCACAGAACAATTCAAGTCACCATGAAATTGAAGGGGCAAACTGTGGACGATTAGCATGTGAATGGCCCTCAGACTATGCCCGACGTAGTCCGAGGAAGATACTGATCTAAGAATGGGTCAGGGGACAGCTAGCATTACAGCATCTGGTGATGCTAACAATTAGGAGTTGCAAGATTCCTTCATATTATGTAACTGCTTCCTGTAGTCCAAGAAACGTGCTCAGAGGGAGACAGACTCTGTTTTCATAAGATTGCACAGTCGACTTGGTGCTTTAAAGGGATACTGCACCTAAAATCGTTTCAGTTTAATCGTATTTGAAACATGAGTTTTCTGAGACTTCTACATAATCAAATCTAAACAAAATTGCACAATACATTTTTTATCAATGAATTATGAAAAAAATACCAAATGTAAAACAAATTAAAACTCCTATATTTCCAATCAATATTTCATTTAGGGTTTTTTTTTAACAACTTGTCAGAAGGTTTAATAAAGAATTTTTGGCTATTATTTCATAATTCAGTCTTTAAACAGTTAATTATATAAACATTCAGTATGAAAATTACTATAAGGTGAGCTTTGTAGTAAGGAAGATAACAAAACATCCAAGAAGATGAACTTTTCTCAAAATATATCTACATTTTAATTGATTGTATGCTAAATGAATGTATACAAATTATCTAAAAAAAAAAAACCTAAAATCCAAAACAATTGTATTTTAAAGAATAATAGTGACTTTACTGTCATTACTTTTTAAAAAGTGTATAATTCTGATGCTACTTCTCATTTTTTCAATATTTAATTACCTTTGTTATCTATCTTTGTTATTTGGCAAAATTCTCCAAAAACCATATTTTGATTTCAAAACATTCTTTGTCTGTAAAGTCTGGATTATATAAATGTTTTATAATATATAAATGTATATAATGTTTTCCGTATGCACAGGTACTTTACTCTTTACCCATATGTTTTGATTAGTGATTGGGAATGATCTTGGAAGCTTTAAAATGAAGAAACTAATATATTTTTGTGAAACACAAATTATGCTCATTAGTTTTGGAAAACCTTTCTTTAATTTATGCTTAAAACTTGAAGCATTTCAGACATTTAGAGAAAGAAAGATCAGCAAATGATCCTGATGAAGATTTTGGATAAGACACTAGCTTTGTTGAGCCCAGCTACATACAGTAGTGCTTTTTGTCAAAATTTACAAAGTGAAATCTTAAAAACAACCTTGCTTTAAGTCTCTAATAAAAGTTAATAACAATACAGCATATTTAGAAATATATACATTTAAATATATACAGTATGTTTACACAGTAAATAGCACTTCTGTTGATAATGTATCAAAGGCTGGGCACTTGGCAGGTCCAGCTTGCTCGTTCTGGCTGGTATATAAACTCCCTCCTGAAAGACAAACAAACCCAAGTTAGTCTTTGCATGTAGCAATTACTTTAGACAAATCGAACCATGTTTAAAGCATACTACTGAGTTGTAGTTATTATCATACTGAATGAAAGAAAAAGGGTCTTAAAGGGTCTTGCTGTTACTAAGGCTGTAGATTAGTAGACAATCATACACTGCACATAATGCAAACATACAAATTTACATTGCAATGTACAGCAACTTTTCTGAGCTGTTTCTTTTGCTGTCTTAACTAAAAGCTTTTTCATTTTTCCATCTGTGAACACTGCTTAAATTTCATCTGTAAATTGTATTGTGGAACAGAGAGGCTTAAAAGCTTTCTGGGAAGTTAGTCCTCTACCTGCACTTTCACCAATAGAACAAATGCCTAAATGGCCTCCAAAGCCTAAAACTCCAGAAAAGCCAGCATGTCCATTCGATTGTGTGGAAGTCCAGGAAGAATTTGAATTAACACCCACAAAATGGTATAATTGTGATTGTCATTTGCCTAATTTTTTTGCAAGACCCCAAAACTTCCCGTTTATTGATCAATGGAACTAAAAGTTTTGGAGTGGATTTGATATCAGTCACTTTAGCGAACCCTTTTTTTGTTGAGTAAAAAATCTGATGATGAAAACCAGTGTTTGTAGTACTCACTCTCTGTGTAGCTTTCCACTGCTTTCACGACAAAGTAAACCCTCATCACACGGACAAATCTGGTTGATGCTGAATGCCAGACCACCATCAGGCACATAACAGCTCTCATCAAGCATCAGTCTTCTTTTGCACACCTGCTCACCATGATGCCGGGCACAACACATGGATGCTCCACAGTCTCTGTCAACTTTACACCTGGCACCTGGATTAAGGAAACACTGGTCACTTCTGGTCTCATTTGAAGAAAAATTTGGAAATTTAAAAGATTTGGTTACATTTGTTGGTCCACCCTTACCCTCTTGTCCATCGGGGATACTGCGGTGGCACTTCCCGAACATGCAGCTAAGTCCACGAACACATTGCGCATCTCTCCGACAGTAATGACCCTCCCCTCTTAGAGGCACACAAAGGCCAAAGTGGCGATCACATGAGAAACCCCTTCCACAAGCTCTGTCGTGGTCACATGCAGCCTGAAGAAAAGAAGGAAATCATTGCAAACTTTGCCTGAAATTTTAAGCCCAGTTTAAGACAGAAGTGCCATGTTGCTCTCATACTTTTTCCACAGATGACAAATGATTTCGTTAATTCAAACAAAATAATCATGGCCACTTTCAAGTATCTTACCGTGACTTGTTTGGCAACAGGAGCGCTCTGTTGAAGTGCTTTTGCTCCTTCTTTGGGAGGACTGTGGGGCATGTTCAGCATCCAGGCCCATATACGTGCTTCTGTCCCATAAAAGGACAGACACAAACAAACGAACCACAGATTTCCAAACATCTCCAAAATGCACAAAAAGGATTGATAAAAAATGAACAATGATTAACTTAAAAAGAGGTGAGTCAAAGAGAAAGCAAGGAAACCTCGAAACAAAAATCCAGAGCTTAAAAGTGCAAGTCAAAGTGTAGACAGTCAGTACTGAAGGTATCCATGCAGTGACAGTGGCTCACTGCTCTTCTGGTTTGACTTTTATAGGTCAGAAGGACTTGACCTCCCCCCACCAGGCTGTTTGTCCAAACAACAGAGTAGGAGGAGACAATTAGTTGTTAATGGATTAACTAAATTGTTGGGGTCACCCCCTGCAGTCAGCAAATAGTGGCAAAATGGCCATTCATGGAGTGGGGAGAAAGGGAATGAGGAGAGATGGGGCACTGAGGGGATGGGTGGTGATGGACTGACAACAGTTTCACACAATAGAGCCAAGACAAGCACCACCTTCACGTGATTATCTCTACCAGAAAAACAAACGAGCAGGACAAAAGCAGACAAATTAATGACATGTTTCACTGCTCTCTGACAAGTAGAGCCACTGCAAGTCTTGACCCCAAACACTGGGCAAACACTCCTGGCCCCGACCTCGACTGTCCTGATACCCCCTACCCTATCCCACTTCAGACCCCACGCTGTGAGCAATTTGGAGAAGTGCACCCTGCGGATGAACCCTGATCTCATTAAATGTAATTACCATCAGGAGGAGAGGGGAGACAAGGTGCTGTAGGGGAACAAGAAGAATATTTTTTTCACATTTTTGTCCTGGAATCTTTATACAGGACAAGCAGGACAAGCAATTCTCTATAACAAAGGTATGATAATAACTGAAATGACCAACAATCAGCTAGTTTTAAGTTTTTAATATACACAAAGTCTGTGTTTGAGATCATTTCGTTATGCTTTATTTATCCAGGTAAAAGTCTCCCATATGATTAAGTCATATAACAGATCATTACAAAAGTAAGATTAAAAGCAGTCACACTGACCAGAAGAGCTTAAACTCCCCCACAGTGACCAGTTCTGACATTTTCAGCTCCTTCTGTACTGTTCTGACTCCAGGAACAAACATTTGTGAGACATAGATTATACTGGTTGTGGCTTTTACACATATAGATACAGATAATTCTAGGCAGTTATTAAAAGTAGGATGATATTAGAGTCTCCTTTATGGCCTCAGCAATCATGCAGAAATGTGGTCATTTTGGCAGAAATGAGCAAAGCCTTCCCTTAAAAATATAACAGTATTCTTCTTCAGTAATGTCCTCACAGATGTAAAGGCTACCCATGTACATAAATACAGGCCATACCATCAGCAGTGGTGGCTCAAATGACACTCCACATCTACAGCATGGTTTACTGAAGTGTTTTTGAGTCCATACGGTGATGTCCAAGACAGAGTCTGTTTTTAATGAGGAGCTGACTGAGAGCTTCAAAGACTACTCAGTAATGATTGAGGGCTTTGTCCCATGCATCCAGAATTTTCTCCAGTTCCTTTAAATCTTAATTATATTATGAACCATCCATGATGAAATGTAATTTTAGATTCAGAAACAGTCATCTTCTTCTTTCTGGGATCCTCTTTCATATCCATTTGAGTTCCACTAGATGTTTTATAGGCATTATAAAACTTTTTCAGTCTTTGTTTCCCCTGTGCAGACCTTTGTAAAACATTTTCTTGTATCAAAAACAAAATAAGCATGTATATATTTTCAAAAACATAAAATTTCACATTTTTAATATTCGTTATAGAGGTTTCACGCTTTTTAAAATTTGCAATGTACACAGCATCCAGTCTTTTTTTTTTTGGAAATAGGATTTGGTTCTTTGCTTTGCTTGGATGAATGTAGTCATAGCTTACACCTCGATAAGCCCACACGGACCCTCACTCATGAGCCTCCAGGCCACCATAAAACCCACCACTTAAATTCTCTCCAACTAAGACAACATCTTGTCTTGTCTATAATTATAATTAATGCACCTTGTATGGAGAGCTTTATCTAACATTACCATTAGGTATTTCTTACTCAGACTGAGGTGCCTGAATAATTGTCACTAATTTACATTTTCTAAGTGGCAGACAGCCCAGATCAGATACACAGATATTGCAGTCTGGGACTATCTTAGCTCCTTATTCTTATCAGAACAGAGTAACACAGACTAATGGCACAGTTAGTGGGTACAATAATAGCAATTAGCAATGTGTAAATAAGTACTGTGTCAGGGTTATGCAGCCTTTGGAGCAGTCTAATCATTTTGACTGGAGTATTGAGTACTAAGAGGTAATGGAAGGGATGCATTAATGAGAGAAAGAAAATATAATCCATTCCAATCCATTCAAATAAATGACAGATAGTTTTATCGTACTCATCAGTTTTCTGTTCATTATTGGTCTAAAATATTACAATGTTTCTAAATTGTAGGCTACATCAAAGCTAAAATTGGGTTATATTTGGTTAAGTTTAGTAGATGTCTAGGTGATGCTTAGCTGTTGTTTCAAAAATGAT
Source organism: Oreochromis niloticus (assembly GCF_001858045.2). Taxonomy (NCBI): domain Eukaryota; kingdom Metazoa; phylum Chordata; class Actinopteri; order Cichliformes; family Cichlidae; genus Oreochromis; species Oreochromis niloticus. The sequence goes on from NC_031973.2 coordinate 6,750,180, forward strand.
AATGTGTTATGTATGTGGGGTTTTTTTTAAACACACCCGACTCACTTATTATTTGGCTGTGACTTGATTGCAACCACAAAGCTACACAATGTCCATTCCATGTATGCAGACTAGTAATTTCAGATGGTGATTTTCTTTTTAAAAAAGTATCTATGTTCTTACACCATTTATGTTAAACAGCATTTGACCTTAAATTCTGTTTCTCATGGGGTTATGTCTCGATATGTGTTTCATGATAAGGATATTTATATGGACCTCTGGATAATGAAAACATATTATTCCCACAGAGGCCGGGGAACTGGGAAGCAGTGTTGCCTATTACGATGAAGGTGCTGGGTCAGATGGTAAAGAAGGGGAAAGGATATTTTGGAACATTAAAATCATGTCAAGGGATGCAAGGGCACAACTTCTTCATTTTAAGACTCTGCATCCATTAATTTTGTCACCACGGTGATTGTGCAGACTTGGGTGAAAAGGGTGATGCTTAGAGGAGGGGCAATTAATTTCCTCCAGGGACCACATAGGATTCTTGTGGTGGGCTGCACCAATAAGCTTACAAAGAGACACAATTAATATTGAGCAGAACTGAGGTCAGTGTAATGGTTATTATTAGTCTTTAAGCTGAGTTGTTTCTCTGTTTGCTTTGGTTTTAAGTAGAAATGAAAATTGTTAATAATAAAAAAGGGGTTAGATTTGAATGTGTTGGTTGTCTGATGAGTTTGCAGAAGTACTGATGTCATTTTGCCTTTCTAATAAAACCTGTGGTAACCTTTTCACTAAATATGCTATATCATATTAATGTAATATATTTTGTTTCTTTTTTTTTTTTACTTTTTAGCCAAATCTGAATATTAGGTACGTGTCTGGCACAGTCATCTTTTCAATGTCTTTTTTGGTAGGAAAAGTTTTAGAGCTTGCAGACTCATCATTTCATCATCAACTTTTCTGTTCTGTAACTCATAAACAGAACTTTTAAAGTGAGTCACACATACACATATTCATCCTTCCTAATAAGATTTACAGCACTGCATTTTGCATCATAGGGTTACAGTTTAAACTACACCCACTCCCTCCCTTATCATTCTTTTACAAAAACACTATTGTTATACATCTGTAGTTTCAGTAAGATATCTCCCTGATTATTTACCCAATGCAGTGACAGATAACTGTGTCTCTACGGTCCTCAACATGTTTTCCCTGTGTTAATGACTCTGCTAATGACGCTTGTAATGCATGTAAAGAATCAACATCGCTGATGGTCGTGCAATTAGGGATTAACAGAGACAATAGGCAAGCTGATGTCTGCCCATTGTAATGGACCTTGGCCCCCCACCCCCAACACCACCACCTCTACCACCACCATGGGGAGCTGTGAATGGTGGAGGTTATGACGAGTCCTCGTTCCCACTTCCAAGAAAACACTCAGTGCAAGACGGATGGAAAATTTGGAAAAGTCCCTTAGAGTGCATGTTTATTCAGGTCAGTGGAAAACATTTCGTTTCAGCATTACTGAAATTACAGTGTGCAGTGTCAGATGATACCAGGCCTTCATGGTAATAAATATTTATAGTCCGGGAAAGGCAAAAGCAAGTTGTGCTACATCAGCTGTGTTGTTTGTTCTCCTGTTAGCTGCTTGAATGTTTCGTGACAACTGGAGAGAGGAAACTTTATGGACAATAAAATCAGTAAGTGGATGGTGTACGATTGAAAACTGCCAGCATTGATTTTGCATTTTTCACCAGTAGTTATGATAAAAAAAAGGTTTTAGATGTATTGAGAAAGACCTGTAAATCAAGAGTAATATAGATGTGCTTTAGTAATGACACAATAAGAAAAACAGGCACATGTAGCACATTCATAAATGATTAAACTTCTGATTAAATCCATTAGGTTTACAAGAAACTGCCAATCAAACACAATCCATGCAACATTATTGCCACAGGCTAAAGACAGAAAAGGCCAATTCAACTGGCTGAATGGCCAGTGAATGGCTATGCTAAGTGGGAGTTTTCACCTCATAGCTCGGATGTTTGCTGCACAAGTATCTGCAAAAAATAGCGCATTGTTTATTTGCAGTTTATGCATCAGAAAATATTCAATAACTACATTTTTCAGACCTAATTTTAAAAGATCTGCAGACAGTAAAGTTAAGACAAAATTGGAAATATTGAAAAATTATTTTGTCATTGCTTTTGCACGTTTGTCTTTGGGATTCTCTCTCTGTTTTTATGGTTAGCTTTTCCTTTGCTACGTCACATATGTGTAACACTTTGATCCACTAGCATGGATCAAATCATTGTATCCACTCTAGAAGGAGGCAGTGGTAACAGTGAACCCAGTATTGTTAGACTTGTTTTCTTAAAGCTCATTTTGATTCAACAGGAAACAACTTAGCTGTGCACTGAATAAAAATTAGCACCTAGCCACTAAACACAGTAAAAAATTTGCCATGAACAAGACAAATGTTTTTCTCTCATGGATTGTTGGAGACCATAGATTTAAATTGACTTCCGTTTATCAAAATTAACACTCGAATGAATATCAGCATCACTCTGTGTGCTGGATGTGTTTCACAAATGTTAGAAGCTCCCTAAAGCTGTAAAGGCTGTAAGCAAATACCTAAAAACACAAGGCGTAACATTCAATGACTTTCTTCTGCAAAATTGATATCTGGATATCAAGTCCTTGAAATAGTGGTTCTTGTGATTCGGTTACCGACCTGCGTGTTGAGTGGTTGCTGATGTTTCTTATGTTTGTTTATGACAGCATGCTGTTGCAGCTTTGTTTAGCTTCCCCTTTGTCTTGTTTACTCAATGTCAGAAGTGGTTTCTATAACTACATTTGATGAGTTTAAGAGCTTCGTAGGAGTTCTCTGTCATTCTTTTTTACTTACTTAATTTCCCTGTTTTGTGTAGAGTTACAAAGCTTAACATTGTTCTTTTTGTTGGACTGTTGGGGGGAGGGGCATCCATGTTTTTTCTTATCAGCTTGGCTGTTTCGTAATCTTAAAACTACACACGTTTTTCTGTATTTGGCCAACATCCTGTAAACCTTAAAGGATAAATTGACTTTTTGGACTTTGATTTTCCAAATAATCAACTTCCATCCAAATGTCTAAACACATTGATAAATGCAATGACATTCATACAATTTGTCCTCTGAGAACAATACAAGAAGTGTGAACAGAAAGTGTACAGGTGTCACCCCCACGCTGTGAATCTGGCTGCATCCCTGTAGCACGATGTGTTCCTATCACAGTGTTCTTTCCAGCCTTAAATCTAAATTGAGGTTACAATTTAAAATGAGGTGCTAGAAATGCCTTAAAGCCTTTTCTCGGTGTTTGTGGGCAGGCAATTCACACCTTGAGCAAGCATGGCTGAGGTTTTATGCTGCTTTGCATGAAGTGAAGTGAGCAGTGAAATGAAGCCAGTAGATGTTAGCAGGTAGAAGACTGCTGTGACTGAGGTAGGATTAAAGCTGTACTCACATCAGTACACAAATACACGTACATGTTAAAAAAAATCTAAAGTAAAGTTTGTATTACTAGTAAAGTTAAAGTAATACAAAAGTAGTTGACAGACAATTGATGAAGTAATGTCTAGTCATTAACTGTATTCTCGAAAAAATGAGGGATCTTTATTATTGGTAAAACAGATGTTATTTCTAAGGGAACGGCTCCTATGTTTAGTGCCAGGTTTTCTGTAAATAAGATGACTTGTTCTTGAATTGAACTGAACTTCTATGCTTTAATTTAATGCAGAAAACAAGAACTTAAAAGGGTGACGTGAGAAAAAAATAAGTCTTGAATTTGACTCATCTTGAAATCGACTAACACAATATATGACGAGCTGAAGGATTCACAAAAACACGACATGTCTGCCTCTGTGACTCAACCAGTTCCACATCTGTCCATTATGATTAATAATATAGAGTGACAGTAATCCTGCAAAGACACATATTTGACAGGGACATGTTGTGCTAAACCTCATGATAGTATTATGTCAGCTTTGTTTTGTATCCATAAAACAAAATAAACCCCCACCTTAACACTAAAAATAACCTCAAGTGAACCAAACGTGTCTTTATTTTGTCGTTAGATCTTTGAGTACATTCCTATCCAGGTTTAAATAATGTTCCCTATAACCTGTTTTCAATTGGAACAAGACCCAAGAGTGTGATTCCTTCTATAATGGGAAACAGGCATGCTTTCTTTGTGCCAGGTTTAGGGGTTTTTATTATTAAGATGGGAAAAGAAGCGAAGGACAAGAAGAGACTCTAGAACAAGGGTCACTGGTGCCCAGTAGTCAAAACTGTTGTTAATATTAGTTTAAAGCATATAATTGGACCAGAAAACATCCTCTTTTTGAGGAAAGGGGTTTCCCCCCCCCCAAAAAAAACCCAGTGTAAATTATGTCAAAATATGCACCTCTGGAACATCTTCAGTTTATTTTGGTATACATATCTTAAGTTTCTTAAACTTTACTGGTCTATCTTGCAAAAGATTTTCCCCTAATTTGGTGTAGAGCTGCCTAACACATCACTTTAAAAGAGTTAAGATCTTAAAACTCTGTGTCATTGTTCACCTTGTCTACCAGGTGTGGCACCTGCCTTTTCTCTCTCTTCCCTGTTTGTGGGAGAGTGGTTATTGACTTACACTATATTTCCAAAATTATTCGCTTAAGTGACATCCCATTTTTAACTCATAGAGTTTAATATGATGTTGTCCCACCCTCTGAAGCTATAATAGCGTCAACTCTTCTGGGAAGGCTTTCTATAAGGTTTAGGAGTGTGTTTATGGGAATTTTTTTACCATTCTTCCAGAAGCGCATTTGTGAGGTCAGACAGTGATTTCGGATGAGAAGGCCTGGCTCGCAGTCTCAGTTCTAATTAATCCCAAAGGTGTTCTCTCAGCTTGAGGTCAGGACTCTGTGCAGGCCAGTCAAGTTCTTCCACACCAAACTCTGTCCTCCATGTCTTTATGGACCTTGCTTTGTGCACTGGTGCGCATTCATGTTGGAACTGTAAGGCGCCATCTTTAAACTGTTCCCATGAAGCTGGGAGCCTGAAATTGTTCCTCTCACTGGAACTTCTTAAAGACAACCCCGCACCATAATCCACCTTCACCATCTTTATATTTCTGACTGCACAATGCAGTCAGACAAATACCGTTCTCATGGCAATCACCGGACGGAAAAGCATGATTTGTTACTCCAGATAACACGTGACCCACCCCTTTAGAGTCCAGTGGTGGGGTGCTTTACACCACGGCATCCAACACTTTGCATTGCACTTGGTGATGCAAGGCTTGCGGCTGCTTGGCCATGGAAAACCATTCTATGAAGCTCTCCATGTACTGTTCTTGAACTAATCTGAAGGCTGCATGAAGTTTGGAGATCTGTAATAACTGACTCTGCAGAAAGTTGATAAACTCTGCCCACTATGTACCTCAATATCTGCTGACCCTGCTTTACAGAGCCTACCACGGAGTTGCTATCATTCCCACTTTGTTATAATACCGCTACCAGCTGACTGGAATATTTATTAGTGAGGAATTTAATGACTGGACTTATTGCACAGGTCGCATCCTATCACGGTACAAAGCTGGAATTCAATAAGCTCCTGAGACCTCACAAATGTTTGTAGAAGCGGTCGGCATGCCTAGGTGCTTAATTTTAGACATCTCTGACCATGGAAATGATTGGAACACCTGAATTCAGTGATTTGGATGGACAGATAAATGCTTTTGGCAATATAGTGTATGTCGTCCAGTGATGGAAGAAACCCTGACCAGCCATACCTGTCATCAATCTGCAGTCAGCACAGTGTTTTAACTCAGCCTTCAATATGCATTGCCAGTTTATTAACATACCCATTTGGTAGCATTGCTCAGGCCTTTAGTTACTTATCAGCTTGCTTGAGTTAATTCTGTGTGATAGTTGTTCACTTGTCTTTTCCACTGCTCAGGGATGCTTTGGGAAAGTCTACCCTTGACCCACCTGCTTACTTGACCTGCTCACTCTCATTATGCTTGCTGGAAATGTACCTGCTTTATGTTGCCAAGTACTGACACTGTTATCCTAGAAAGCGAGAGACTGATTTCTTTTAATCTCCTGATGTAGAGGCAAATCCACACACTCTGGAAGCTGACCTCAAGCTGCTGTGACAAGCAGCAGTTAAGCAGCAGTTTCCGTAGTGTAGTGGTTATCACGTTCGCCTCACACGCGAAAGGTCCCTGGTTCGAAACCGGGCGGAAACATGTTTTATAAAGGACCCCTCACAGCCTTTCCACAAATTCTGTGAACCACTACCTAACTTCCAGACTGATCAACAGCTTCCTCCCACAAGTTGTTAAAGTGCTAAAGTGTTGATTGGGATGTGTACAGCACCGTATCCAGGACGTTTGGTAGTCTTTTTGCTTCAGTTTTAATTACAGTTAATTACAGCAACACATATGGGATGTGTGTGTGTCTGAATATGGGGGGTAGGGTGTTTGCATGCTGTTTGTGTGTGGGTTATAATATTTTTAAGACCCTGGAGAAACGCCCTTTCATTTTGCCTGCGCTACAGCCGTATGCACAGCAAACTGACAAAAAAGCTTGATTTGATTTGAACTTAGCACAATTCCAACAAGGGTCTGAAATTTGGCTAGATTTTCCATTTTGCTGGGAAATTGTATTCCCACACTCTCCCATAAATGTTTGACCAAAACAATTGTGTAATAAGTCTTGAGTTTATAGGCATCCTGCTTCTATTCCTTTTGGGTTTGTGATTGAGCTTAGAATACACACATGCCATTACTTTTTTTTTTTTTTTTTACTTGAATCAGAAGCAGAATCAGAAAGACTTTATTTATCCCCAAGGGGCAATTAAGAAGATCCCCCATTCTGTGTCTGATTTGAAATAACTCTGCATCCATCAGTTTTATAAAACCTTCATATTTAGTTTGACATTGAGCTTTAAGTAATTAGTAGTGAAGCACCAGGTCTTTCTTCCTTGGTGCCCTTTGAGAACCAGGCGGCATTGTGTTTGAGAACCCAAGCACATTGCTTAGTGGGAGTTGGGAAAATTTCAGTGGTAGAAAAATCAAAACAGCCAGATTCTAATTACTGATAGATTTCTTGTGGCAGCCCTATCCATAGCAAGTCAAACATGCCAGTGGTCCCAAATTTAAACCCTGCAATTTTGTAGTGCTGTGCCAGTGTCAGTGTTTT